>NC_046660.1:143710135-143717401 GCF_010883055.1 Belonocnema kinseyi
ATTCTTAGCTCTGGGGTCATGTGTAAGTTAACGTGTCTCAACAATGGGCCTCGCGACCGCATTTTTACTTGTATTTTGCTCATTAGCTCGGAACGAAATTTTTTTACGCAAATTAGAGAAACACCATTTCATTAAGAAAACTTAGCGGATTCGTGTGGTTCTTATGCGAACCTCTTGACATTTTTTCTGAGGAGTTATTGCCTTCTAAAGGGAGGGGTCTTGATTTTTTGCGGCGATATTAAATACCGTAACTAAACACCGTAAACCGAAACCCTTAGATGCCTTCCCCGCTGCACCATACCCACGCAACAGCCCTAGCCCCCAACGAAGATGAAGCCTGTTCTTACAGTAGCCTCCCGTCTACAATATTACAGCGAAAGCAAATAATTCGGCAAAGAAATACGTCTGCGGCATATTTCTGTTACCTTGAGCCTTGGCAGGCAGAGTTTTTCGTGTACAGAGGGCTTCCGATAAAAGTCCAATTTTATCGCACCTATGACCGACTTGGAACTGGCAGGCGGGCAGTTTCTTAATCGCCTACGTGTCAGCTTTCATTTACACTAACTTTTATCACGATCAGTTCGCACTTTCGAAAAAACGCAGAGGGATCTCGGATTAATGAGATTACTATACCTAGTGCTTACGCCTATGATTCTTTTGGAAGTGCTACTAAGCATGCGCCAAGGCATCATTCGCTTGGCAAATGTTTTAATTACAACGAGTCCTCATTTAGTAAGATGGAGACGGAGGGTACACACCTTGTCATCCTTTTAATTTTATTATTTAACGACTCAAAAATTTTCAATTTCAATTTATAAACTTCTACATAATAATTTAAGGTATTGTAATTTTTACCATTCCTATAATTACCATCATATAATAAATTTGTATAGTTAATGATTCATATTTTAGTCTTATATTAGATATCTGATGAGGGAATCGGTCTGATTCCGAAACGTCATGTAATGTATAAAATTACCGAATAAATAGTCTGTAAGCAGTCGATTAAATAAGGTTTTTCCTTACCAATAATAATTAGTTGTTTCCCAGACGTTAAATTAAGAAATTTTACATCCCGAAATTATTTACATTATTTAAAATATTAGTTTTACCAGATTTACCAGCTTGACCCGTCATTACTGATATTACCGGTAAAACTGCTAAATTTACCCGTCATACGGGTAAGGTCCCATCTCTAGTAATGGCGGTGATTTTCCTGCTCAAATTACAGAGAATATTAGCGCGACCCAACTCTAGGGCAATTGCCGATCCCATGTATTCAATTTCAAACGATTTTCGACAGCGCCCCCTCTTATCTGAGCTTTTGCGAAGTAAAATGAAGCGCCCCCAATTACTCGTAGCCAGTTTACGAACTGAAATAGGTGATCATGGACATAGGATACACGAGACTAGGCATGCCAACGAGGGGAGAGGTCCGCCATCTTTTGATGTCCCACGACAAACATGGCAGCGCCCACATGTTTTATATTTTTTTGCAAAGTTTGTCGGTAAAAAGCGCTCGTGCGCATGATCAAGTAGCACATCATAAGATGGCGGCTCTCCCCACCCGTGGAATTCTCCCCCTCCCGTGAAATCAACCCCGCTCGCAAGTTAGGATGGCATGCCTAGTCCCGTGTTTCCTTTGTCCATGCAGGTGATAGACGTAAATTGGCTATAGGTAAATTTGGGATGCTTTAATTAAAATGTTGACATAAGTAATCTAACAGACCTTAAGGGAATTTTTATAATTATGCATAATTAAATATTTTGAAAAAAGTACTGTTTTTTGTTGGTATTCAAAGATTGATTTAAGAGCCTATTAATCAAAATTGTAATCATTATTTTAGTACATAATCTTTTTTGTAATAAGTACTTTTTGATGTTTAAAGATTACTATACATTTTTTTATTAATTGTTTATTATTGTACATGTTTTATTATTGTTATGATGTTTCCAGTTGGTTATTTGCTGAGATACCGACAAATGTTGAGCGAAATATAGATTTTTTAAGATTTCGAAAGACAAAGCGAAATGAATTGATTCTCTCAAAAATGAATTTTGAGAGAATATTCTACAAATTTTTCAAAAAATTGCAAAAAAAGATTCTGGAAAATTTTAAGGTAATTTTCATAATTTTTCACAATTAAAAAAAATAGGAAAAATTAGAATTCTTTTAAAATATAATCTTAGAACTTAAAAAATAATGATAATATTTAGAAGATTTTTAAAAGATAAAAGAAAATTTAGATTTCTGAAGATTTTGAAATAAAGTTTTGGATTCTATTTCAGAATTTGGAAAGGTTTTAAGAAATACAAAATTCTTGGCCTAGCATTTCGGGGAAATTTTAAATTTATTTTTATTTAAGAAATAAAATTTTTTAAAGAAAATTTTAAAATATTCTGAAACTTTTGAAAACATTTAAAAAATGCGTTACCTCAAGAATCCGGTAAACAAAAGTATCAACACTCAGAAATTTCCGAAAAAGTAAATATTTATATACCACCCAGTTACGGTCGTAAGTAGGTAATGTTTAATATTTAATGTGTGATATTTAATATATTGCAGACAATTGAAAATTCTTATATTAAAAAAGACCGGAACAATAAAATTTCTGATAGTTTCTAAGGTTATTTAATTTAAAATTTCACGAGTATAAACATTTAAAATTTGTGTAAGTATCAAAAAAACTAATTTTAATTGATAAAATTTTGTTAAATAAGGAAAAAATTTTTATTTGTTATTTTTTGGTAGATAGTAAAGATTGTATGGAAATTTCTTTCGTTATTGAAAATTCAGATATTTGGTTAAAAATTAATTTTTGTATTTAAAATTTTGGATTGAAAATTGAAGTATTCAACAAGAAAAATTTTTTAGTTCAAACTTTAACTATTCTATTTATTTTTTTATTGATTTGAAATTAATCTTTATAGTTGAGAATTCTTTTTTTACAGAATATTTATTATTTAACGTCAAAAATTTTCTTAAAATTTTTAAGTATTAAAAAGTTGCCGAAGATACCATATTTTGGATTTTTTCCCAGCATTTTTAGAAATCTTTTTAAATTTTCTCTAACAATTTATTTTTAAAAACAAAAAATCGTTTTAAATTTTCATATGAATCTGAAGAATATTCTTTCATTATCTTTCAAAATTGTCGACCAATGTTGAGCGAAATATAGATTTTTTAAGATTTTGAAAGAAAAAGCTTGTTGAGAATTTTCAAAGATTTGAAGAGGACAAAAAGGTTTTCTTAAGTTTCCTAAGAAAATTTACATTTTTTTTTATTTTTAAAGTTAATTTAAAGAGAATATTTTTAAAGATTTCCACATTTTCAAAGAAAATTATCGAAATGATCATCAATTCATTTTGAGCGAATATTCTACAACTTTTTTAAACATTTCAAAAAATTGTTAATACAAATTCTGGAAAATTTTAAGGTAATTTTTATAATTTTGCATAATTAAAAAAAAAATAGGATTAACCAGAATTCATTAAAAACATAATTTTGAAACTTTAACAAATAATTTTAATATTGAGAAGACTTAAAAGATAAACGAAAATTTAGACTTTTGAAGATTTTGAAAGAAAATTTTAGATTCTTTTTCAGAATTTGGAAAGGTTTTAGGAAATTAAATTTTTTTAGCTTAAAATTCCGGGGAAAGTTTTAATTTTTTTATTTTTAAGTCAGGAACTTTTTTGACAAACTGCTTTAATAATGTTCTTAACTTTGTGACCATATGAAATGGAATTTTTTTTAAATAAAATTTTAGTTTGTTTTTTAGATTTGTAAAGGTTTTAAGAAATTCAAAATTTTTGACTTACGACTCCGGGGAAAGTTATAATTTTTTTTATTTTTAAGTCAGGACCTTTTCTGACAAACTGCTTCAATAATGTTCTTAACTTTGTGACCATATGAAGTGGAATTTTTCGTGGAAAATAGCAATTACACTTTAGATGACCACAAAAAAATTTCAAATGCAAAAAAAAAAATCCGAGAACGTTCGGGAGAGGATTTGATGATACTTTGACTAAATTTAAATGGTTTTTGATTTCAGATGATTTCCGACCGAGATACAGTGAACACCGCAAATTGTTTTTTTGTCCTAGACGTTCTCGGACCATCTCTGTCACAGGCTTGTTTTTATATATTTTCAAATGAAAAAGTTACAGAATATAGCTAAAAGTATACTTAATAATGTACAAAAAAGAAATTTTGAAACTACACGGAGAAAGTATATCAATATTTAAAAATTTTTTAAATGTTGGAAAAATTGGACTCTTCTAGAAATATAATAGGATGGATCAAAAATTGTTTTTTGAATTTTAAAATTGAAAGCTTTAAAAATTTGTAATCATTATATATTTGGAGAAATTAATTCCTAGAGGATATTTGTGAAAATTAAAAATTTGTTTAAAGAATAATCTGAAATATTTTAAGGAAACTTCTTTAAATTTTTCAAAATTTAAAGAAGTAACTACGAAAAGTCTAACTCGTTTCGAAAGACAATCTGATTGTTGAAATCTTGCAACAAGATTTGCATATAATTTAAAAATTGAACGGAATATAATTTTTTCATATTTTTATATTTGCAAAAATGAATTCTTATGCAATATTTTAAAACAATAAAAAGTGTTTAAAAGAGAAATCTGCAATTATCTCACGAAACTTCTTAAACATTTTCAAAATTATAATAAAATGTAAGAAAAATTAAAATTATTTAAAAATATAATCAGATGTTAGAAAAGAATTTAAAAGATTTCAAAATTTGTAAAAAAAATTTTAATTATTTTAAAGACACTTCTTTAAAGTTTTCAAAATTAAAACAAGAAATTATGAAAAGCATTACAAATTTTCAAATATAATCTGCTGGTTGCAATGTTTCAAAAAGATTTGCAAATAATATAAAAATTTAAAATGTGAAAAAATTAATTCTTAGGGAATAATTTGAAATATTAAACAATTTTTAATTGAAAAATCTGAAATATTTCAAAGAAGGTTCTTTAAATTTTTCAAAAGTCAAGAAAAATATATAGGAAAAAATCGACTCATTTTAAAATGTAATCAGAAGTTTTAAAAGTTTAAAAAATAATTTAAAAATTGAATGGTTTGGAATTTTTTAATAAGTTTGTATTTGGAAAAATTAATTCTTAGAGAATATCATAAAAGAATAAAAAATTTTTTTAATCTTAAATATTTAAAGGACAATTTTTAAATTTTTAAAAATTTAATAACAAAATTGAAGAAAAATTTGACTCATTTTCAACATAATCAGACATAATCATTGGATTTAAAATTGTACAATGAGTTTATATTTTGAGAAATTAATTCTTATAAGACATGTCTAAATAAATACAGAAGAACTGCTCGCGAAAATCACACGGTACTTAAAGAGCTAAGTGATTTGCACTGCAAAACACTTTTGACCAATTTCACTTTAAATTCTGCTTTAAGGTCTGAAATTGCCAGAGAATATCTCAAATAGAAATTTAAAGACCGTCTTGCCTTGACAACATGAGAAGTCAAAGTGTGATTTTGTTTTGAATTTGCCCAATTTGTTGAAATGATATTGGTAGGGCGGAGGGGAATCTTCGATTCTTGCAGATTCTTAGCACCTCTAGTTCGCAGAACCGGCGGAGAGTTTCCGAGAAATGTATTTCCCCGCAAAACAAATGCAATGTAAATAGATGAGTAGCTCTTAAAAAATGCTTTCTTGAACACTTATTATATAATCTAATTAAATAGTAAACTCGTAATATTTATTAATAGAATTAATTACAGACGGTTAACTTAAACAGTCTTTTTTTCGAGGGACTAGCAAAATTCTTAGAAATTGAAGAAAATGAACTGCAAGAATAAAAAACGAACTTACATATCTTATTTTTTTCATACCTAACTTTGTCTATTAAATCATTAATATCCAGGGGCGAACTGGGCCTATTCCCACTTTTAAGAACAGTTAAAATGCACAACTATATTAAAATGTATGTATATTTTTTAACAAATTAAAAAATATATAAATAAAAATAAACTATTTTTCTTTCTATAATTATTAATTACATTATTTCATCATTTCTTTCAGTACAGAGCTCCCAAGTACGTTGCCGCGTAGTGCAGTTAGCATGGATAAGAGTATGAATATTTTAGGGGTTTCAGCCCAAGAAACCGGACCAAGAAGAATTTTTAGTGTAGTAGGTTGCTCAAATACGGAGTAAAAAAATCCGGAACTAAAATTTTATTCTTTTCCGGGAAACTAGTGGCAGAAAGAGCAAAAACAAGTGTGGATAGCTGCTGTCCGCAGGAAGCGGACATATACATATACATATAATTTCCTGAAAATAAACAGTTTTTAAAATAATAATATACGCGATTTATAGAAAATTAATGAAAAAAAAGAATTGCAAAAATTAATTTAATGGATTGAAATAAAATTTAGTAGAATTAAATGGAATTCAATAAAATTCAATGGAATTTAATGGAATTCGAAAAAAATCTCTGAAAAAAATTATTCATAATTGTTTGAACTTTGTGTAGACGCTGTAAATAAGTAGTTGTTACTTCAACGGAATTCAATATAATGCAACGTAAATAAATAAAGTTTAATGAAATTGGATGTAATGCCATGAAATCTAACGTACATTCAGATTTGAAATAAAGATAGTTCAACGCTTGAACGCAATCCAGTAAAGTTATTTGAACGAAATTCAATGACATTTAATAGCTTTTAATGTAATTTAATAGATTTTAATGTGATTTAAAGTAATTGTTTGGAATTCAATGGAATTTAATGGGATTAATTAGGATTCAATAAAATTAAAATAATTAAAAAAAAATTTAAAACATAACAACAAAAATGTTTAAATCATCTAATTATTTTCATACATAGAGAGATAGGCAACTTCGATTTCCACGTATAGTGGTATAGTCAAAAGGTACCGGGGTCGCAGTCGGTAATTTTAAGGGTCCCGTAGTCATTCCCCTGAATTACTGCAGGCTAATCAAGAGAAGAACAATCCAAGGAGAGATTCAGGACGATCATGGACAGGGATTGGATTGTTTCTAGCGGAGGACATCTTCTGCAGGAGTCTGGGAACATAGATATCTGAAGAGGCTGATCCGTGAGTGTTAGTGATCTGTGTGAATTTGGGAAATTGTTCAAAAATTTTCTAAAAGTGTTTTTAATGTAAGTGAAATTTCGATAAAAAAATAGCAGCCATCATCGAGACCATCGAAAGTAGTAAGTCGATTTGCCCTTTATATTGTTCTGT
>NC_046660.1:143717501-143722983 GCF_010883055.1 Belonocnema kinseyi
AGTGGTAATTTTATTTTTGATAATTGAGTAAACAAAAATAAGTAAATCTCAAAATGCGACGCGAAGTAGAATAAGCAAGGCTGGGAGGGGTGGTCGAGGAGCCGGTGCTGTTACAACCACTAGGAAGACCGGTCATCTTAGGGGTGTAAGTGCAAAAGCAGCGCAGAGAGTGGAACCGCTCGTGGTCGTCCCACTCATTACGCTGGACTGAGCAGGGAACATTTTGAATTGAATTATGAAAATGACATAGAGCAAGCTGATTCCGTTGCGGATTTTAATGAAGAAAGGGAAGTTGATTTGAGGGAAAATTTAGAACCAGAAATCGCGACACGGAATCCAGTAGCAGTCTACCGTGCCCCTGCCCGTTCGAACATTTCGTGCTCAGAGTCTGGTTCAGATGCGCGTAGCTCTGATAATTTTGCTCTACCCGGGAAAGAGCCAAAGAAACCAATCCCTTTCAAGGCCGCTCTCACCTTTACTCCAGCAAAATTTGACGGAGAAAAAATGTCAGTGGGATGCTTTATTAAAGATTGTATTTTTTGAAAATTGACGAGTCGTCGATTTTTTGCACGAACAAATCCAAAATACCCCACTTTGCGACGGGTCGTTTTAAGATTCAATACAGCTTGGAACGCACTCTCACCAAATATAAACTTAAATAGTAAAAATATAAAAAATGGAAAGAGTGGTTTTATTGTAGACACAGGGGCAGAATTAAACTTAATTAAACGAAGAAAAGTAAAAACAGGAACACCAGTAAATTTTGATGTCAGATATAATTTATTTGGAATAATCTGTCAAGGGGTAAAGACCTCCCAATGGGCACAAAATTTGGCGACGTCTTTACGACACCGATACGAGAACTTTACGATATCCTATGTCCATGTCATTAATGTTTCTTTGCGATATCGTAAAAACGTCGTATGATCTGTCGATGTCTTTATGATATCGTCAATACACCGAAACGACATGGACATAGGATGTCTTAAGGATGTCGTAACGATGTCATAAAGACGTCGCCAAATTTTGTGCCCACTGGGCTCTGGAGAAGTGTACACAAATATTAATGGAGTTGGTTGTCCTTTTCAAATAGTACCGAATAATTTTCTCGTAAGTTGCGACGGAATGTTAGGAATGCCTTTCCTGTCCGACTCTGCCATTGATCTGAAAACAAAAATAATAAAAAATCATATAGGCGAATTTTCATTCAGTTCGTCAATTGAAACTTCACCCAAGAGGGGCACTACACTTATTTTAAAAGCCCGTACCAAACAATTAGTAACTTTACCAGTAACTAATACCAATTTGACAGAAGGATATTTGCCCTTAATACTAACAGCCCCAGGTATATTTCTGGGAAAATCTTTTTCAACCGTAAAAGAGAGTAATATTCGAGTCTATTGCATTAATACTACTACCAGGGACATAGAGTTCTCAGTTTCGCCCGTGACATTACAAGAATTCGAGACTGTTGAATCAATTTCTAAATCTGCGAGATAAGACATTAACAGAAACTTGAATGAAGAAAATAGCGAAGATGGTAACGAAGCCAACCCAAATGCTAACAAAACCAATATTAAAGATACTAGTAAAAACGTTAAAAAATGCATTACTAATAAAAAACGTGAAACTACTCCCGCTGATCGATTTAGAAAATTGCTACCAGAACTTCATCAACTAATTTGAACAAAGAGGAAAAAGAAAGTCTTTTGAGATGCATAAAAAAATTTCCTTATCAATTCTTTTTGGAAGGAGACAAATTAGGTTGTACAAATGTTGTGAAACATAAAATTAGAACCGTAGATGATTCACCCGTAAATAAACCAAACTATAGGTATCCCGTAGTACATAAAGAAGTAATATCACAAGAAACAAATAAATTAAAAGAACAAAATGCAGTATCGCCTTCTAGTTCACCTTATAACTCTCCGGTTTGGGTAGTACCGAAAAAGGTGGACTCTAAGGATAACAAAAGGTAGCGAATGTTCATTGACTATCGCACTCTTAACGAAAGGACTGTCGTTGATGCTTACCCTCTCCCTAATATTACATCTATATTGGATCAGTTGTGTAGCTCTCGATATTTTACCGTGCTCGATCTCGCGTCGGGTTTTCACCCACGAAGGAATAATAAGGAGACCAAACTCCGTTTCCCCACTTGGCAATAGAAACCTTACCGTAAGTGGCATGCACATTACATGAAGATTTTAAATTTTCGTTCGCAGGTGCGCAGTTGTCCTTTTTCTATACATGGAAAAGTGTGCGAGTGAGAAAGTTTGTCAAATTGACGTAAGTTAGAGAGTTTCTGTTCGTTTGTTTTGATGCAGGCGACAAGTGCCGCGTTGTGGTGCAAGTTGGACGCCAATGAAGGCAAATACATTTCGTTGTTTTAAAGCCCTCACTGTACGTACAATAGACGTCTAATATATTTTATTCTTTTACATAACTGTCATTTAATTTTAATACAAATGATTGAGAAATTTAACCTTTACTCACTACCTGAGTGCCTGTGGAGAATTTCTCGGAGCTTCTTATAGCCTATTATGAGTCACCTCATAACAACTTTTAATGAAATTATAATTTTTTTCATGTTTACGTTTCGAAAAACTTTAAACTTTTCAATCAAGTTATATTAGTTTCATTATTTTGTTTATCATATTACAAATTTAAAAGGTACTTACCTATACTTTTTCTTCTCAAATCTGTTCACACATTTTTCAAACAAGTACCGAAAATACTGTTTATACATTTATTTCGTGTATCTTTCTTATGATGATAAACAAAAGAACAGAACCTCTCTAACTACGTCATGTTGACAAACTTTCTCACTCGCACACTTTTCCATGTACAGGAAGAGGACAACTGCGCACCTGCGCACGAAAATTTAAGATTTTCGTGTAATGGTACCTACCTTTTACGGTAATATTTCTATTACCAGTTTCAAATGGCTTCCCACTGGCAGTTGGGTCTCCTTATTATTCCTTCGTGGTTTCACCAGATCGAAATCGAATGGGCGGACCGACATAAGACAGCTTTTTCGACCCTTTTTGGCCATCTCGAATTTAATAGGATGCTTTTTGGCCTGAAATCAGCACCCGCCACGTTTCAACGGTTAATGGATATTGTTTTATTAGGGATGCAAGGGTTTGAACTTTTTGTATATATGAACGACATTGTCATTTACGCTAAATCTGTACAAGAACATGACGAAAAATTAGAAAAATTATTAGGACGTTTGAAGACTGCTGGACTTATTTTACAACTCGATAAATGTAAGTTTTTATGCAAAGAAATTGGATATTTGGGCTACATAATTTCTGAAGATGGGGTTAAACCCGATTCGAAAAAAATCGAGGCCGTTAACAACTTCCCTCGTCCTAAGGGTCGTAAAAATGTTAAACAGTTTTTGGGCTTAGCAGGGTACTACCGGCGATTTATAAAAAATGTCGCTACGATTTATAAGCCATTGACTTTGCTATTAAAAAAGGATGTGCCATTTGCCTGGTCTGATTGTGCCAAAAACGATTTTAATAAATTGAAAAATATTCTCTGTACGCAACCGCTATTGCAGTACCCGAAAATCGACAAGCCATTCATAATAAATACAGATGCACCTGATTTTGCTATAGGAGCCATATTAAGTTAAGGTGAAATTGGTAAAGATTTACCTATTGCGTATACTATACGTCGCGAACTTTGAATAAAGCAGAAGTAAATTATACAACAACAGAGAAAGAACTTTTAGCTATTATATTTGCTTTTAAACATTTTTGACCATATATCTATGGTACTAAGTTTACGTTACTTACAGATTACAAAGCATTAGTATGGTTAGACAAGTGAAGGACCCTACAATGGGATCCTGTTTAGCTCGGTAGAAAGTAAAATTACAAGGATATGAAAGCAAAGTCCTCTATCACGAATATCCTACAGAAAGAGTTTTTGTTGGTAATTGTTGTTTTGAAGAAGAGATAGAAGTGGATTAAGCATTTGTTGAGGAAGTTGGAGACAGTTCGGTCTCAGAAGTTGGAGACAGTTTGGTCTCAGTGGGACCTGAAGTTCCAATGTTGAGTGATTGTCAGGTGGTAAGCTTTATACCCCAGCCCCCAGCCTAGCTACGGTTGGTGCGGGTCCCGTCAGGATGAAGACGAGATAGAAACTGATGCGCAGGTTTCGGAGGGGTGTAATTCGGTTCACTGCATTACACCTATTTCTGGGTTACTCAGTGGCCATGGGAAACTCCAGTTGCGGATGGCAGTGAGGTGAGCAAACGGACCTCCCCTCTTCTTCCTGGTTACGGAAGTGCGATGAGGGCACGGGGCTTTGGCACCTACGGAAGAAAGCGCTTGACTGAGAGAGAGGCTGAAGGAAGAGCAAGAGAGATTGCCAGTTTTAGCGTCGGCTCTTCCATTCCGAGTTGGGAAGGAACCGCTTACTGTGGTGTCCGGTCCCTGGTGGAGGTGTCCTCGATGGATAAGGCACGGCCCCCGGGAAGTATTTGGTAGAGCAGCTGGTCACGCGGAAGATAAGAACATACCCGCAGAGCTTTTGATAGACCACGAGAGTAGGGAAGGAGGTTGCGTCCTATGGGCACCTGTCATCCAGAGCAATAAAGATGTTTGCGAGAGAACGGAAGGACGTTGCGTCTTATGGACACCTGCTATTCAGAGTAGTAAAAAGGTTTATGTGAGCATGGAAGGAGATTGCGTCCTATGGGCACCTGCCATCCAGAGTAATGATGCCGTATGCAGAGTACGGAAGGGGGTTGCGTCCTATGGGCACCCGCTATTCAGAGTAAAAAAGATTTTTATGAGAGTAAGGCAGTTGAGTATGTAGTTAAAGGTTTTGATGATGACATTTTGAGTGAAAATGAGACAGAAAAGTTAAACGGAATTTTTGGAAGTTTTTTGAAAACTAGAGATAAGAAGAATAACGAAGACGTAAGACCTAAAAAACGATTGAAATTGAACGAAAATGCTTCCGCAGAGGCAACACAGATTTTCCATGCAGGGTTGAAACAGGGCAATCTGATACTTACTCCATTATTTCAGTTGAGTCGAGATAAAGTATGGATGAGGGATTACAATATTCTGAACTATGTTTTATTAGCCGTAATCAATCACTTAATCACTTTTTATGGCCGTTATGTGCTAAAATATCGTTTAAATTTGAACAACATCGTTGTGACTGCGCTTCGGTAGCAGTAGATGGCGCCACGACCTTGTCTTTGATTTTTAAGTAATTCTTGTCTTCCTGTGCGCGAATTTTTCTCTCTTTTCTCCCTCTATTAACTTTTGAAATGTATTTTTGCACTGCCCATAATCAAGTTTTAGAACTGACCATTTTTTTTTAGAACTGCCCTTTTGGTCAGAGCTGCCCGTTAGATTACCAGGTGTATACATATGAAACCGGTATTGCCATTTAGCGGCCAGTAGGCACACTTGTAGGCACTGTCGGAACTTACCATTTGTGCTAATTGGCG
>NC_046660.1:143723083-143731438 GCF_010883055.1 Belonocnema kinseyi
GGCGCATACTTTGAATAAAATATTTGTTATCATTCTCTTGAAATAAATGTGTTTTTTTCTTGAAAAAATACCGGTTTCATATGTATACACCTGGTATACCCTGTGATGGGGTACTTACTACACCCCTGGGTAGGTAATTGCTGGACAATTCCATAATTAGACTCTTGAACCTGAAAGAGACAGAAGCAGAAATTTGTTACGTGACATCAAAAATTCATGATAAGCGTTCAGATTATAATTTGTTTATTAAAGAGAAATTTTTTGTTCTATAGTTTTTGTAAAGAATTCAGCTTCAGCTCGATTAGAGGCTGCAAAAAGATGGTGTAAAAAGTGTTACGACCAAAAGATTAACGAAAAAAAGTTTGAGCTAAGTCAATACGTTTATATACTAATTAATACGAGAGAGGACAAATTTGATGACTATTATTCAGGCCCATTTAAAATCGTTAGAGTCATTGATGATCTCAACGTAGAGTTGCAAATCACACCAAAGCAAACTTCTATTGTTCATGTAAATCGCATCACATATGCATTTTTGAGATACATTTAAACTTAAATTTGAAAATTAATATTACAATTTATTTTTGCAGCCTTCATAACAATTGTAGCATATAAAAAACGTCTCTGTAAACTTGTAAATTACCAGATGTCAAATTAATGATAAAAAACTGTAATTTATTGAGAATTAAATCATGTATCATGAAATTGCTAATATTAAATTTCAATAATTGAAATAATTGAATTGCAATAATTGAAATTTTTGAATTGTAGATAATGAATTTCAATTTAAAAATTTGCTAAGAGAAAGAGAGAGGGGGAGGAAGAGAGAGAGTCATTGTCGAAAATTTTTTAGTTGTAGACAATTATATGTTTGACAAAATAATTATAATGAAAAATAACTATTAAGAGATTTTAAATACCACAAACTTTCTATTTTCATTTACAATTGAGTCAGTACTTTGAAGTTTTTATGGAATAATTGATTTTAATTTTATAGACCAATCTCTGATTCTGATTTTTTGTCAGAAATTTAAAAAAAATGGATTATTGTTAGAACTCATTATATATTCTTTAGTAATATTTATTCATATACTAGAATAATTGGCTATTTATACAATCTTCTTGAACTACTTTTTGTCAGGAAAAATTGCGTTTTCGTTTAAAGCAGAGTTGTAACAGTCAGAGAATTTCAATCGAAGATCCAAATAAAATAAAAGGGAATACTTAGGATTTAAA
The DNA here is from genome assembly GCF_010883055.1 of Belonocnema kinseyi. Classification (NCBI taxonomy): domain Eukaryota; kingdom Metazoa; phylum Arthropoda; class Insecta; order Hymenoptera; family Cynipidae; genus Belonocnema; species Belonocnema kinseyi. The sequence goes on from NC_046660.1 coordinate 143,724,320, forward strand.
ATTTTAGTTAGAATTTAGTGACGAGTATTCCAAATGCATCTCCCAAGAAAGTATTGTATACAATAAAAAAACGTGACTACTCACCAAATATTTTCTCTGTTAAGCTCCTCGTGAGCCGTAAAATGATGTAAAATATGCTATGACATTATATCACGTAAAGTTTGTACAAATATTGAATGTGTTTAGCTTTGTTTGCACAAATGAACACTTTTTTAATTTCATGTCCATGGATGGGATAAGCGCACTGGTTTAATTCTTTTTTGCCAGTTTTTTACTAAATATCATCAGTCACAATTTATCATAATCTATGTAGCAACTAGACATCTTGAGCGAATGCGAATTTTATCGAAAATTGGACGAAATTCTTTAAATTGAAAAAGTCACTTTATGGAAGTGCCTTTTTTCTAAGGTGAGAAGTCTAATGAGCAGATATAATTCACGTTCTTGTCGCTACGAACAGCACCATCGGTGACATAAAATGCCGGGTTTTACAATTGGAAATACATGAAATACATATAATGCGAATACATTTCAATTGAGAATAAAATATCTTTCGAGAAAAGATTAGGAAAGCAATAGTCGGGCAAGTCGGCATGAAAAGAAAGAAAATATCTCTAACGATAAAGCATTCTTTCTGTAAATAAAATGTCAAGACTAGTATGATGAATGTGAACGAATATATATATATATATGAGATTAAATGTTAGCATCATCAACAACAGATGGTTACTGATTACGCAATCCATAGTTGGGTTTAGGAGGCTAAGGAGAAATATAGAATTTTAGACTAAGGATTAGGGCCAATGTGTAATAAAAGAATGTATGGAAATGTTAGGGAAGCTGAGGACCGCTGCGACGGGATCGAAGCTCCCGACGATGAAGTAAAGGACCAGAAGAACCTGGTACACAGCCGCGGCTCGTTCGTTAGTTATCTCGAGATATTAAATTAAAGTTTGTAAAGATAAAGTTTAAAAGTCCACATTATCTTTTTTAAAACCTTAAATTGAATAAATTATTCTTATTTAAGAAGATTTTCAGTCAAGGATTTCATCTTTGGAGTTGGGTTTCCAAACCCTTAATTGCGGAAACGGACTCGCCAATTTTGAATTTTCATATATATAAAAATTTAGAGACCTATTTCAAAATTAACATTTTAAATAATTCAACTTTTCGCGCGTAAATAGAGTTCCGCTCGCTGCACCACTAGAGATACTTGGGAGCTCTATGACAGAGATAAGTGTATTTATAAATAATTTAATACATCTATTTGCCGGTTATGTCACTTTTTTAAAATTCAAATAATTGTCTATCATTATAATAAAATTTGGCTCTGAATTCTGCATATTCAATAAAAACAATATAAAGTAATATAATCAAATCTATTTTTCTTTCATATAATACATAAAAATAATGGACTCTGGAGGTAAATAATTGTGCACTTTGTGCTAATGGTAAGTAATTGAGCAGAACCTTAATTGGTAAATCCATGGACATAGGAAACATGGGACTAGGCATGCTATTGCGGGGGTGATGGAATGAGCGGGGTGGTCCACCACCTTTTGATGTCCTGCCACAAACATTGCAGCGTTCACATGTTTATATTTTCATGCACAGTTTGTCGGCAAAAATGCTCCTGCGCATAATCAAATGACACATCGTAAGATGGCGGCTCTCCCCACTCATGTCCATGGGTAAATAATTTCAGAAATTGCTAACTTTCGTCATTTACCGACGTGCAACTTGCGCCTTCAAAGTAACTGTTAGGTCATCCGTTAAGAGGGCGCAGTTATCAGCTCATGTTTTTCACATTCTCTTATTCCATTAGATCGGCAATCTCCTACCTCTTCTCTGATAGAAGTTCTATAGTCTGCTCAAGTTCACTGTAGCTACAAGAATGATTTTTTTTCGCGTGATGAACTTGGATTCCCAATGGATTTTCACTGATAACACAAACTAAAAATTGAACAAAATCAAATCGATCAGCGATCAAATGCAGTCAAAAGCTAAAGTCTGTTGGAATCGTTCTCTGACAGAACGAACTGGAATCGTTCTATGATAGATCGATTTCAACAGACTTTAACATTTGATTGCATTTGATCGATGATAGATTTGATTTTGTTCAATTTTTCTTAGTATCATTAGTTATTATTATTCATGTATTTATTACAGAAATAGAAGTGTTACGTCCAGGCGCTGCAATAGTTAATTGTCTTATAGAGCTGCGCACTGATACCTTGAGTTTGAGGATTCGTAACCTGTCGTTGAGTGGTTGAAACCACCAACCGCGAGAATAGGTCAGGTTTAAAACTGAAATCACTGAACACACTCTTCAGTTAGATAAATATAAATGTTTCATATTATTTCACAAATCATCAATTGCTAATTCTTGATGAACAATGTATGCTTCGATACCGTCACGGGCATAAATGATAATTATAATATAGTGAAGTTCATAATAGACTCGGCAAATTTGAAACGGCTCAAATTGATTATTTGAAAACGCTTCAAAGAGATCGAATAACTCTGGATCCAGATTAGACATTTTTCCGAATATTTAGTCCGTTGAATTCTTTAGTAAAATTGTATAAATTAATTATTAATGATTGAGATTAATCGCGCACAAGTAGTCTTAGCACTCTGTTTTATCGGCAGAGTCGATCGCACACGCGCATTTCTTAGTCACAAATTGAGGTGAGGTTGCCTCAGTATTGCTTTTAAAGATTTTCTAAGTCCGAAAATATTAAAATATTCGAGAGACAAGTGTCGCAGGTTTAACTTTTGAAAGAGCGCGCCGAAATACAAAATTCTGACGTTTTCGTGCTCCGCGGCTATTTTTATAAGCATAATTTTGGGAGGCACTTATCCCTACTTTTAACGCTGAACCAATCGCATTTCTAAGGTCGCATGATTTTATGGCCGAATAGCCTATAGTGAGCGATGTCGACTAGCTCCTCCCACCGGAAGTAAGCAATTAAGTTGAGTGACGGGACTAGGTCACGGGTCTAAAGTCCACGCCCGGCCGGATGCACGCCTATTAAGTTTGAGTGACAGTTTCCTGTCCGAAAGTCCAAAGTTAGTCCTTTTGTAGCGTCTGGCTGGCGCCAGATCCTATTAATTATGCTAAAAATAGATCAGGGACTCATACGTATGGCCTTGAATTCACCTTGAAATGTGAAATCGCTTAGCTATACAGCGGATACGAAATAAAACTAAAGTTCTACGTATTGCTTACAATTAATTTCTTCTTTCCGCAATTATTCTATTTTTGAATTAATATTCATAATTAAGGTTGACTAATTTAAACATTTGCTCAGTTCTTATATGTTTTCAACATTCCTTCAAGCTGTTTGAACTTTCCCGCCAGAGAATTTACTTGTTCAGAGAGTATATAGTCAAAGGGTCCCTGCGCCCTGGATATTTAGTTCCCAAAACAGTTAACACCGTTACACCTCCCCTCTTATTCAAAAAGGTGGCTCATGCTTCGTGCTGAGACAGCTTTTCTGGATGACATTCTCGAGTGCCAACCAGTGCCTGGTTTGATTTAAATTTAATGGTTATGTCCTCCCAGTGTTTTTTTATTCACAGGTTGTGCTGTTCTTCGAAGGGGCACTTTGCGGTATTTGTTCCTTTTTGTTTGTTGTTAAGAGAGCGTTATCTCGTTAAGGTTTTGCGAGATTTTTTTTCATATTTTGTTCTCAATTTCTAGTAAATGACAATCGTACATTTTAGTTTTTAGTATTTTAAAATTTAGTTTTCAAACTTATAAAAATTAAAATCTAGAACTGTTTAAACTCTAAGATTTCATATAAAGCTAAACTATTTGTACAAAAATTTCGGTTCAAATAGTAAAAAAAATTTATAATTAAAATTCTGCCAAAATGTAATACTACATGTAAATGCTTCAAGATTTTTAAATAAGACTTTGAAGCATTTTAAGGATTTTAAGTTATTTAAAATTAAGAATAGATTTTTTTTTAACAAGTTTTCAGTTTATAGAAAAATTTAATCGTTCGATTTGTAATATTTCTATCCCAAAAATGCTTAAAATGATAAAATTTTGAAAAAATTTGAATGCATCGATTGATTCGTCAATTTAGAGCATTAAAATTGTGAACGTGGTTTTATATTTTTGGAAGTGATTTTAAATCTTTGAACTGTATAATTTATAAAAACTTTATATTTTTAATTTAGTAGTCTAACTGCATTTAATTTCAAATTAGTCAGTTGAAAAGTGTTAGTAGCTTTAATTTTAGACGTGTAAATTATTAGGAGTTTAAATACAACATTTTGAATTGAAGAATTTTTTTCCTTTTTTTTCGGTTTTCAAAGTTTAAAATTTAAGAGTTCCACTTTGGGTGCTTCAATTTGTAGCTCTGTTTTTATTACATTAAATAGGAAAATTGTTGGCTTCCGATTTCGATCTGTTGATTTTATTTGTATTCTATTGAATTTGTTTCGTTCTACGTAATCGTGGGATCAGAATCGATCTCTTGTGTTTCGGGTGTTTCCAGGTTCCGATCCAGTTGGGGAAGTGGTGAATTCTGGTTAGTAGAGTCACGAACTATCGGTTGTGCACTCAATTTTAGTTCGTCGGTATGCACGATCTTCGTTTTGTTTGGGCCTAACCTAATAAGTGCGTTCCGATCACCTACTAGTTTTTCTAAAATGTATGGTCCGCTGAAGTACGGATCAAATTGTCTAAGATACTCTACTAAAGTTTGATGACTCCTCTCTAATGAGCCTAGACTTTGAGGATGATAAGCTGTTGACTGGATCTTTTTGATTCTGAACACCTTGCAAAAGGTTTTCATGCATTGACTTATCAGATTTGAACCTTGATCGGTATGGATAACACGAGGGCATCCATAACGTGATATAAACTGCTCCGCTAAGGCCAATGCGATAGTAGTGGAGTCTGTATTTATGAGTGGAAGTGCATCTGAATATTTCGTGAAGTTGCATTGTATCGTAAGAATGTGGGTATTTCCCTTTGAAGACTTGGGAAGTGGTCCCACCAGATCAATTTGGATCTTGTCAAAGGGAACTTTAGGAGTGTCTGTGATTACCATCGGTTGACGAGTCCCTCTTCGTTCTAGCTTATTTCTCTGGCAATTTGTGCAGGAAGATACTATTCTTTGCACGTCAGCCTTTAAATTATTCCAATAGTATGTTGATCTCACTCGCCAATAGGTCTTTTTGACACCCTTAGGCCCTCCTACAACTGATTCGTGATATCCTCTAATTATTTCATCCCTCATATCAACTGTGGGAATTATTATTTCTCCAGAGCAAAGTACTATCGAAAGTCCGGAACCAACAAAATGCTGTTCAATCGTTTTTTCTACTTATTCCCAAGAAAGGTCGTCGAGACTGTTTCCTGTACTTGGAATTCTGACACTTTGTACCCTCAAGGCTTCCATAGCCTTTCGAAGAGCCAACATGGCTCCTGAGACAACATTCAAGAATACCTTGTCTTCCTTTTTGTCTTTCACAATGAGACTGAAGATGAACCTCCCATTACGATTGAACACAACTATCTCTCCGGCCTTCGGGCTTTCCCTCCTAATGTCATCGACCTTTAACAAATTTTTACTTTTCAAATCCTCGCTAATTTCCGATGTCATGTATCCATCCGCGGAGATTAGATGAGCAAGATGACCCTTTCCCATACAGACCTTATCTTTGCTGTATGTGAAGATACCTTCCACCAGGGCTAAAATCTCTTTTAGGGGAGTATCGGCACTGGAACATGGATTCACGTGACAGGGCGTCACAGACTCACCAATACAATATGGTACATTTTCGACGTGACCAGGCGTCACAGATGCACCAATACAACATGGTGTCTTTTCAACGTGACCAGGCGTCACAGATACACCAATACAACATGGTGTCTTTTCAACGTGACTAGGCGTCACAGATACACCAATACAACATGGTTGTATTTTCAACATGACCAGGCATCACAGATGCACTAATACAACATGGTGTCTTTTCAACGTGACCAGGCGTCACAGATACACAAATACAACATGGTGTCTTTTTCCGGCTGTTGTCAGTCCGTGGCCCGATCAGAGGCAAGTGCGAATGCGTCGCCAGCCCTTGACTCCGACCGGATGCCTGCTCCGAACTTTGATTGATCATAGTTGAACTTAAAAGATCGGTGCCAACAGACTGACACTGCCTGTCCCCAGCCAATTGCGCGTCGACTTTCGCAATCCGGGGGCTTTCACAACAATTTAAAGGACGTGTTGACCTTCCCCTAGGCCTAGGCTTTCAAAGAATCCATGTTCCAATAACTCCTCCAGACTTTTCCTGTCATCGTCCTCTCCCCAGGTTCCAAACACTCTCACAGGTCTACGATCCGCAGATTGTGCTTCTTTCGAGTCAGTTTCCGGCCCCTTAGATACATTAACATCAACCGGGTTCCTTGACAATGCGTCCGCATTGCTATTAATTTTTAAGTCAAGGTCCGATAGGACCTTGACTTAAAACTCCACCTATTGCATAGTTGGATGCAGCGGTGGTGAACACAAATGGTTTCTCGAAGTTTGGGTACTGCAACAAGGGTTCAGTACATATTGTATCGTGCAGGACTTCAAAAGCTTCTTGAGTTTCAGGGCTCCAAATGAATTCGGCTTCATCTTTAAGAAATAAGGTGAGAGGTTTAGCTGTTTTTGCAAAGTTCGGGATAAACCGCCTATAATAACCGACTAATCCTAGAAATTGTTTCAGATTTTTCTTTCCTTTAGGAACAGGAAACTTTTTCACAGAGTCCGTCTTCCTGGGATCTGGTCTTACTCCATCCTAAGTTATCACATGTCCCAAATAAGCAATTTCTCGTTTAAGGAAATGGCATTTCTCTGGTTGTAGCGCCAGCCCAGCTGATTTCAATCGACCAGGAAGAGATGTTAATTTTCGAGAATGTTCTTCGAGTGAGGCTGCATAGGCGACTATGTCGTCCATGTAGACAAACAGTTTTATGCCTTGAAGACCTGTGAGTACACAATCCATGACTCTTTGAAAGGTAGCTGGAGCATTCTTAAGGCCAAAGGGCATCCGAGTGAACTCAAGGTGCGCATAGGGAGTTGAGAAGGCTGTTTTTGATTGAGAGTCTGG
>NC_046660.1:143731538-143734345 GCF_010883055.1 Belonocnema kinseyi
TAGGCCTATCGTCGGTGGTAATTATTTTGTGGCTCAGCACATTTGTGGCACCCAACTGATCGCCTTCTAAGAAAAATTGAGGAGAAAATTTAGTAAGTATAGAAAGAAGACTAATTTGTTCCTCACCCGTTAATCCTGTCAAATCTATAGCTTTCAATAATTTCGAAACTCTAACAGCTAACCTCTTTTGTTCTTCACTGAAGTCGATTTTTTCGAGTGAACGATCTACAGGGGGAATAATTTCGCATTCTTCGATATTCACAGGTGGTAATGTTAACTTTACCTTATGAAGAGTAGAGTTGACAATATACATTCTGGCGATTCCATTCTCATTGCGAACTAAAGTTTCGCCCGCAAAAATGCCAGGTCCACAAGAGATTCTTTTGACATATTCTTCTTTAAGCATTGTATCCTTTACGGGTAGGCTTATAAGCATTTTTGTTCTTGCAGGTATTTAAATGGTTTTATGAGAAATAATAGGAAATCAATCTTCGCCCATGCAATGTTTGTCTTCAACGAAATTAATGGCAACTTGATGCTGTATAAGGAACGTTATTCCAATTATTCCTTCTTGTGATATCGGGAAAGAATGAGGAATAATATGAAAGGGAGTTTCGAGACCCCTAATCATCAGTGTGATTTCGCCAAGAGTGCGGATCATGTTTGATCCGATTCCTACTAGATTGAAGACTCTACTTCTATTTACACGAGTCCAGGAATGGATCACATTTTCTTTAATTAAGCTGACACTAGCCCCAGTGTCAATCATCAAGAGACACTTTCCTGAAATAGAAGATGGCTGCCTTATTTCTACTGTTGGAGCTGGACCCGCCTCCTTCGTCCCTCTTAGTCTGAGGACAACTCTTTGACTTAAGGTAGTATTATTTGTTTGACCGTCAGACTGTTGTTCAAATTTCGGTGGTTCCTTACGAAACATATTTCTTTTTCGTTCGCGTTCGGCCTCATGTTTTTTTCCTAAATTGCAGTTCGCATAACAGTGTTTATTCATGAGGCAATAGTCGCAAGGAGAGTTATATTTATTTGGCAAAGGTTTTGAGCCATTTCTTTTAATATGCCCTATTTTATTACAGTTATAATACTTGACTTCACTCTTCCAGCTACTCTTTGCCTCAGATCCACCTCCTGTACGTATATGCGCAATACGTTTGTTGAGGTTAAACTTAGTCTTAACATTGTGTGCTGAATCTGAGTAAATGTTGGAATTTATACTCGGGTCCTTCAACTGTTCGCGTAATCTATTCCAGCTATTTACTTGGAGACCTTCCTCGTTCGCAAAAGCGATGGCTTGGTCTAGTGTGCTTATTTCTTTATTTTTAATTTGGCTGTATATTTTATAGTCTAATCCGCGTAAGAAATTCCCGATGGCTGTGGTTCTATAAGCTTTACACATGCCTATCCCTTCTTCAGCTAGCGTATTTTCTAACACTTGGGATATTAATTTATTAAGTGTGAGGCTAACACGTGCTCCATACTCGGGTATGGTTTCGCCCGGTTTTCTTAATACATTTGCTAGATCTTGCATTAGTTGACTGACGTCCTGTTTCTGAGAGTAAATCTGTGTCAAAGTTAGGAGAATTTCATTAAGAGAAGCCCCTAATCTATCTTGAACATGTATTCTAGCTTCACCTGTTATTTTGGTTTTAATCAACAAAGTTAAATATGGAATTTCGGACGGGTTAACTATTGAGATAGCAGCTCGGCAGTGCTCATTAGACATTTTCACTGACATGTATTTACCTTCAAATACTGGTATTATTTCGCGGACAAGTTTTGAAATTTTATTGATATTTAGAGTCCCTGTCGAGAGGGTTGAGGACCTGGATATCGACAATGGGGCAGAAATGGGAGTTTCTTTATGTATGAGAGTTGGCGCGCTTCTAAACTCGGAATTTAAAGGTACAATAACCTCGCCTTCTCCAGGGATCGCAACTGTCAAATTATTTGCCATCGTGTTCGAATCGAGAGGACGTCTCGCGGTATTCCGTCTTTTCTTTGCGGGACCGGGTTTATTTGTTTCGGGAACCAAGGGCTCGCTGCCCCCAATTATTTTTCGACTACGCAAGTTGCTCATTTTGCTAGACATATATATCGATAAGAAAAATTGTTAGAGGCTAAGACTTACTTGTGTTAATCCAATTACGCTTTATACGCATAGACTTCTCTCGTAAATACTTAATTTCGCACTATGACACTAGAACTGCGAGAGAGAGAGAGAGAGAGAGTCATTAAAACTAGGTGAATATTTTTCAGTCCAATTTTCTGTTGATGAGTCTTGAGGTTCCTGGTGTCTCGATGAAAACTGCAGAATCTTCGATTTTCATGCGTTCAGGAGGTCCCTCGGAGCCGTTCTCTTCATGAACCGGTCGTACAGGAATCAGCAACCATTAGTATTCCGTGTTGATTTTTGGTATTTATTATCATTGAGCCTGCGATTGTTAGAATAGCTGATGGCTCTATTCAACCGTTAACAATCTCGGTACTATCTTTAATACCCTCGGCTACCGGGAGTAAAACCACCCAAAACCCTGGTAAGAGATTGCGGCTTTACACAAGAAAGTCTCGGATTCTTTTACAAGACGTTACACGCGCCAATGAGCCAAAAGCTACTCAATCCACCCTTGGTTATTCATAGGACATGCTCGGTCGAGTATCTCGAATTTCCTTTTGAGACTTCGCATGTACTTGTGGGCCAAGAATTAATGTAAGGCCACCCTTGGTTCTCCACAGAAAATGAAGAAAATCGGGTTTCACGTTTTCAAAATTTGCATCTGGCACTCAATTATAAT
>NC_046660.1:143734445-143740854 GCF_010883055.1 Belonocnema kinseyi
CACAAGCAAAAATGTTAATATTAAAAGTTGTTCATAAAGAGTATCACTTTTTCACTTCACTTTTGTCTTTAGAAAGCAGAATGAATAAAAATTATTATTATTGTTTTTTTTTTGTTCACAAACGTCTTTGAACTTAAAAACGTGAGCTACTTTTCACGGCACAGGTATATCCAACACCGCTGTCAGCAATTTTGTTACGTCCAGGCGCTGTAATAGTTAATTGTCTTATAGAGTTGCGCACTGATACGTTGAGTTTGAGGATTCGTAACCTGTCGTTGAGTGGTTGAAACCACCAACCGCGAGAATAGGTCAGGTTTAAAACTAAAATCACTGAACACACTGTTAAGTTAGATACATATAAATGTTTTATATTATTTCACAAATCATCAATTGCTAATTCTTGATGAACAATGTATTCTTCGATACCGTCACGGGTATAAATGATAATTATAATATAGTAAATTTCATAATAGACTCGGCAAATTTGAAACGGCTCAAATTTATTACCGGAAAACGCTTCAATGAGATCGAATAACTCTGGATCCGGATTAGACATTTTTCCGATTATTTAGTCCGTTGAATTCTTTAGTCAAATTGTATAAATTAATTATTAATGATTGAGATTAATCGCGCACAAGTAGTCTTAGCACTCTGTTTTATCGGCAGAGTCGATCGCACACGCGCATTTCTTAGTCACAAATTGAGGTTAGGTTGTCTCAGTATTGCTTTTAAAGATTTTATAAGTCCGAAAATATTAATATATTCGAGAGACAAGTGTCGCAGGTCGAAATACAAAATTCTGACGTTTTCGTGCTCCGCAGCTATTTTTATAAGCATCATTTTGGGAGGTACTTATCCCTACTTTCAACGCTGAACCAATCGCATTTCTAAGCTCGCATGAGTCACAACTCTCCCTTGAGGAACTTAGGTACACCGTGATTCAAAACGATACATGGGAGTGCCACCGCTATGGCAAAGATATTATAAACGTAGATGCGGTGCGGGCTTAGTTGCCCGCCATAAATATAGACAGCGCGTCCGGCGATGAAACAAACTTTGCAGGATTCAATGCAGAATGATTTAACGCGACTTTTATTTTTTTAAATAATAATTTTATTTCTGCGAGCGTTTTCTGCAATGTACAAAAATAAAATGGACATTTGCAAACAACTTTTTTTCTCCAAAAATACATTTGTTCAATTATTGTTATTTTTAATTCAAACAATAATTTTTTAAAACTTTAAACATTAGAAAAGTTTTTTCCTGGGAAAAATATTTTATTATTCTATTAAAAAAATTTTTTTACTAACTATTTTTTAATTGTTCAAATTAGAGAGTTGTCTAGCTCGGATATTGTATAATTCGGAAATTTTCTGTCGGCAATTCTTAAATTCGGTAAGATTGTAAATTGTTGAGAATTTTCCAATTCGGGACTTTTATATTTCGACAATGCATTGTCGAAATATAAAAGTCCCGAATTGGAAAATTAAAAATAAAATTCACACATCACTGTAAAAATTCTGAAATTATAACATTGCAATGTTATAATTTCGAAATTTTTACAGTGATGTGGGAATTTTATTTTTCGGAAAAAGCGACTGAAAAATCCCGAAAAATAAAATTCCTAAAACTGTAAAATTCGTACATTGAAAAATAACCAATAATAAAATTCCCGAAATATAAAAGTCGAATTTGAAAATTCACGAAAAATAAAATAAATAAAATTCCAGACAATAAGATATTACCGAATTTTAAAAATCCCCAAAGAAAATGCCTGAATCATTAAATATCCGAACTAGAAAATTCCTGAATTTAAACAATTAAAAAAATTGTTTTTTAAATATTATTTATTTATTGAAAATACAATAATCGAATATGTATTTCTGAATGAAAAATTTGTTTGAAAATGTGCATAGTATTTGAAAAAAACATAAAAAGGTTCTGAAAAATCGAATTTTTTATTAATAAAAAAAAATAATAAAATAAATTTTGATATAAATTGTTGTTGAATTGAATCCTGCAAAGTTTGTTTCAAAAATGTTATTATGTAGGTACGAAGAAAATTTAGGCAGAACATTTTTGTCTTTCAAAACACACGTGTTTTTTAATGATTTTTTAATACAATTTTTATAAAATTATTATTCAGGTGCCGGAGATTTCATTTTTTGGGATTTTTCATTCATCCCTTTCAGAATTTTTGTCAGTGGTCCCATATTTTTATACCTCCTCTTAAAATTATGTAGTTTTTCAAAATAAAAAGTCAACATTTGAAAACATTTCAAAATCATCAAAAGTATCTATTCTCTTTTAAATTATTTCAAACCTTTTAAAATTATTTTAAACATTTTTCGGATCTTTTAAATGTCTTTTAGACTGATTCCCATTTTTCCTAACATTTTTGTAAAATCCTGCAGACAAAATTGTTGTAAGAGCTTCCAGATTTTTTATAATTATGTAAATCTTTTGAAATGTTTTGAAATATTTTTAAACATTCTCTTTGAGTTATTTACTATTTCAAAATAAAAAATCAATTTAAATCTACCCAGAAATTTTTATTGTTTTCCTAGTATTTACAAATTCTTTAGGAGCTCCAAATTTTGTTCTTTTCTTTGTAACATTAAGAAACCTCTAGCTTATTTGATTTATTTTCTAAATTAATGCTTATTTAACTGTTCTTTAAGAATCAAAATGAAATACCTTTCCTTCGAAATACAAATAAAAAATTAAAAAATGATAACCGTAACATTTCAAGTTTAAATTTGTCACTCTGAAATTGTGACAATTCATTTTCAAATTTTTTACTATTGAAAATTGTTTTTTTTTTATTTCCAAACCAAATAGATTAAAAATGGAATATTTTATTCTGAAATAATACTTCAAAAAGATTTTGAAATTCAATAAAGGCGTTCATTTAAGAAGCCATTAATTCGAACTTTACACTTCTGTCACTACTAAGGCTTTGCAATTAAATTAGTTCAAATTTTAACGTTAAAATATGTAAATTATATCATTTTGAACAGATCTAGAATCACCTTGTAAAATCAATCACTGTTTAATTTTTAATACTCGAACTGCAGTTCAATTTTCAAATTTACTTTCATTTTCTGATTTGTCCCAGTCGCGAGTCTAGCTTAATATTTAAAACAACTTTCATTTTTTTGAAATTGTAATTTTTCGGTCGTAACTTACGGGAGAATAATTTTATTCCTTGAAAGATTTTCTACAAATCTTGTTGATAATTTCTAAATTCTCATAAAAAATGAGAAGGTATTAGTTTTTTATGAAAAATAACTTTTTCGGATTTTATCAAATGTCGACGTTTTGAGGCCTCGTGAGTCAGAAAAACAACTTTTTATGTCGAGGTCTGTTTGTCTGTCCGGCGTCGAGGGACCAAAAAGAAAGATCGAGTTCATTAAACAGCCATTTTTGATAAATTCCAAAAAGTTGAAGCTTTTTCAAAATTTTTTAAACCACTTTTTTCAAAATTTGAAAATTTTATCGACAGTTATTTATAGTACAAAAAAATATGAACAATTTATCCTGACAACTTTTTTTGATAAAATCAAACTTACCAAAGTTAAAGGATTTTCAAAATCCAAAAAACAAAACGAAAATGTACATTTGAAGCAAAAAAAGCTTGATATGGAAAAAAGTCAAGAGGCGAAAAACGCTACTTTTTCAAGGCCCCATGATTATTTTGTCACATTCTCATCCATAATGAGAAGAGTTTTATGCGAAAAATGTTTTTCGCGAATTTCATTAAATTTCGACGTTTCGAGGCTCCTTGAGTCAGAAAAACAAGTTTTTACATCGGTATCTGTCTATCTCTCTGGCGCCTACGTCGTCGTTATTATGTTTGACAAATATTCTTCGTAAATCAATATTTTTCACAGAAAATTACCCTGAGTGACAGAACGAAATCGAAAGAAAGTGAATCACTGGATTGCAAATGAACATTGAAAATGGTGTATTTTCGCATTTTTTAATTTTAAATTCAAACTTTTTAGCCTTTGAACAATTTCGAAAAATTTCGAAAAATTCTGAAAATTGAAACAATAAGGCTGTATTCTGAAAATGAAGCAATTTTAACGGTAAAATTCAAGTTCCTAAATTGAAGGCCTACAAATTGGCAAATTTTACAATTAGTGTTATGTAAATTGTATTGGTATCTTAAAAGAGTATGAATAGCTCTTAAATTAGTTTTTAAATTTTCTGCAGTTTACCTTTTTTACATACCTAGACGTCAAAAAAGCCTACCCAATTTTTGCAAATTTTAATCACTTATTTTCTAAGAGAAAATCACCCCTGTTTACCAGTGACTGAAACGGATTAGAAAAAAATTGCCAAGACCCAAGAATAAAAATTGGATGTACAGCGAATTTTTAAATTTTTAATTGAGATTATCTTTAACTTTGTGATATCAAAAATGTTCATACACATTTCTTTTTAATAATACTGTAGGGAAAAATCAACAAGATCAAGCGCCGAAATTATAATTAGAGCAAATTTTCTGTAATTCTATGGGGACGGCTGAAATATCCCGAAAAATAAAATTCCCGGCTCGGTAAAACACTCTGTCCCAAAAAATACAATTCCAAAACTAATAAAATTCCTGAATAGTTTATAATATTAACGAATTTGAAAATTCCCAAATAATAAGACTTCCCAAATAAAATTGTTTCTTAATCAATATTAATTATTTATTAAAACTACGATAATAAAATATTGTTATCAAATAAATTTTTGTTTAATATTTAAAGTGTTAAGAATTATTGTTTGAATTTAAAATTAAAATTATACAACAAATTTTACCGACTAATTAATATATAAAAACACGTATTTTTTAATTAACATTTCGATTTTTCAGAATAACTTTTGTGTTTAAAAAAAAAACTATATACATTTTCAACCAAAATATCTTATCCAGAAATATATTTTGTTTCAATTATTATTTTAAATTTAAACAATAATGTTTAAATACTTCAAACATTAAAAAAGTTGTTTCTTTGGTATAAATATTTGATTATTTAAATTAAAAAAAAAAAATTGTCAAAGAAAAATGCTTTCAGCACTTGTTTATCTTGAAATGTCTTTCTATAATACATTTTTTTTAAATTAAAAATATGATTTTTCGAGAACATTTTTTTTATAATTAACAAAAGACTGTACCGAAAACCTGGATCAAGCTTCCTATATATATATAATTCCCCACTCCGACGCCCCGTACAGCATCTACGTTTATAATATCTTTGGCTATGGTGAGTCCTTTGTTTTGTGCCGAATAAGGTTTAGTTAAAATATTTTATTTTTACATCTCTTATTGATAAACTTTGTACTTTAAAGTAGTGTTCTTTTCGCTATTGCATTTCTTAAACTTTGAGAATTATATTTTATGTATAAAAAAAGGTCGAACGTTCAAAAAACGTCGAGGTTCAGAAAAAAGATGAAATCATTTTCAGTGAAGTCCCTACCAAAATGAAGTACTTACACGTACTTTATTGTACTTTTATATGTTTTCCAAAGTTTTACCTCGATATTTTATTTACAAAAAATTTTCTTAGGTTGAAAAAAATATTCAGTGAACTGATAAAGTGAGGTCGGTAATATATTTGCTTATTGCAAATATCCCTGATTTTAAAAGTGCTATATAAAAACATGAATAAAAACATATTTTTATTTCTTTCAGTTTCACGTATTTATTACAAACAATTTTTTCACAATTTTCAAATCATATTTATTTTATGGTACGGAGTTTCAGATAAAAATCCTTAAATTTAAAAAATCGCATCTGCATTTAATTCGGCAATTTGCAAGTTACGTGAATTTCGAAACTTACAGCTCACTTATAGTGATAGATATCAATTCATTTTCAACTGCATTTCTTTGAAAATGCTTTATCAACCTTTTTTGATATTTTTTTATTATTACAATTATTTCACTTTAATGCAAAAAACTATTTTTCCACTGTTGAAACCTTACGACAATACATAGTGTAAACATACCCTGCATTCTACATACCGTTCAATAAGTTGCTGCTTTTTCCCTTAGGTACATTGTTCTCTACATTTTTCATACTTTTTTAACTCACAAATGGTATTTTTTCCACCTTTTCTTGTAATAATTAAGCACCTGACACATCATTTTCATTCACTTTTATATTAAAATTGGGTACGATCGTGTACATTTTACCGAAATTATGTCCTGAATTTTTAAATGCCCCCTAAATTGCATGCAGAAAGTCACCAAGAGCGAAAGAGATGGGAGCTGTATGTTTTGTTATCTATCTCTTTCACTCCTGCGAACTTTCAACATGCAATCTTATGAAAGCGCCCTCATAGTGGGCAATTAGAGGTATGAAAAGGCCTTTAATGGCTACATCATAGCTTTTTGGATCATGAATGCAGAGAAT
>NC_046660.1:143740954-143765996 GCF_010883055.1 Belonocnema kinseyi
AGCTATAACAAGAATTTGTTGCATATTGCGGTCTTTTTCACATACACCCATATTCACTGATGCTTTCCTTCGGGTTTGAGGTTTCGCATACAAAAATAAATAAAAAGTACGTGCACAGACCTCAAGCCGGAAGGAGACAATTAATGAATATGATTATTATGGGGTATTTTATGTTGTGTCGGCAGGTGGCAAGATGTCTGTACGCCGAGGGCCCGCAACAATACTAGTTGCATAAGACTAAACTTTTTTTCAACTTAGAAGAAATGATTTTTCCACGTAAGCGTATTTGGATATTATTTTTTATTCCTCAAAAGCTATTCAAGTAAATAATAAAATCTTTACACTAATATTTATTTCTTTTATTAAGTGTTTGAAAAATAATGGTATATTTACACTCCTGTCAACTGGCCGCCAACCAGCAGAAAAATTATAAGAGTAAAAGAGATAGAGAGTACTTTTCTTTTAAGTTTCCGCTCTCTGTCTCTTTTACTCTAATAAGTTATCTGCTGGCTGGCGACCAGTAAACAGGCGGGTATATACCATAATAAGTAATGTCAAAATATACTTCTGGCATGTCCCTCGACGTGTAGCCATCTTTGATTTCCCCCACCCAACCTAAAATACCTAATTGTACTTAAATTATTCAATGGGAATTGATGACCATGGGTTTATTATTGATTTTTTGGTAAAATGCATTATACCTCTTGGCCTACAAATTTGTTACTTAAATAATTGTGTATTTTTCTCGAATATTACTCTATTCTGGGATATCGCTATAAATTATTGAATAATGCAGAAGCGGAAATTGAAAAAGCAGACAACTTTTTGGCGGGAATCGATATGACGCGTAGTACAGGCAAGAGTGAACTTTTCATTATGTCGAAAAAGGGGAGAGAACAGTATGCGCGGGAATAGTTTGAGTTGGTAATTTGTTTTGATTCTCATAAATTAGGTGAAATTAATGACTGAACTTACTAGTTCAAAATAAAAAATGTTAGAGTTAATTCTCTATGAACTAAAAATACTTATTAAATAAAGTAGTGTGTTTAAAGGAAAGATAGAGAAGTAATGAAGGGGTGATTTGTGGGAGGAGTGAGATGGAAGAAATGGATGCCAGCAGCGACGCCTAGCGCCGAAGCGACAGAGCGAATCGTCACACTAAAGCCAAACGCCAGCACAAGCAGAGTATTCAGCGTCCGTTTCGACCGGTAGCTGCCTTTGTCTCCACACCAGCAAACGTGAGGTGAGTCGATCTACATCTCTTTTTCTTTAATTATTGTTTTTTTCCATATCTTCTATTTATTGAGATACAAAAATCGCCCGAAAATTTTTTTCCATGTCATTATTTAATTTCTGCTTCGTTTTTGATACAAAAGACACGATACTTTCAGATATATTTGATAGCGTAGCTTCGCGAAAATTTAGACGCGACGCATTTCCCTCGGATGGGAGTTAGTCGATATTATGGCGTCTTGCTTTGTTAGAGCAAGCTTTCGATTGTGATTCAGATTCCCAAATGTTCTAAAATTTAACTGTTCCGTTTATTATTGGGAGAGAAAAAAAACTAAGTTTGAATTGTGTTATTTTTCGGCGTGCATTTTCGACGCTTGGCGTCTCCCTAACTTGAGTGATATAAGTATTTACCCTTCGATTTTGAAAATGGCGGGCGCGGAATTTTTGATAGAATTCCTCTTTATTTGTCAGAATACCCTTGATTAAGTGTGAAAAACTAAATTTAGAAGGCTAATAACGGAACTTGACTTTTAATGACATTAAGTTTATTTCATGGAAACTTTACAAAAACCATTTTGACTAGAGTATCTCAGAATATTGTGTTCGAGAAAAGCGGTCAAGCCTCCACATGTTCTAATTCAGTGCTTTAATACGCGAAATTACTGGTTTGTCAGCAGATTTTTAGAGTGAACCAAGTATTAATATGTTGTAAAAGTTGTACGTTTTAGAATAATTTTTTATTTCATTAGTTTCAAGCATATCTGGGATAAAGTTACGGGAGCGTTACTTGAAAAATCGATAGCAGTGCTTACAAAAAAAAGTTAGATTTAAAAAACGTTGTTTTACGTGAAAAAATAATTTCTAAATGTATTTACTATTTATTATTGTTGCAAAAAAAAAGTGAAAACAATTTTCCTAACATGTGTTTTGCGGTTGTCTAATTGTTTTGATTATAGACGTGCTTACCATTTGAGCAATTCAGTTATTGCATGTTTGTTTCCAAACTACTTGATACTTCTCACTGGAACCATAGGAGATGTTCAGAAACATGAAAATAGAGGTAAAATATTCTATTTTTGGTGTAAAATAGTTTGAAAACTTTTGAGCTCTACATTGTAGAATGTTTTTTTTTTTAATTCAGATTAAGAATAGACTATTTTTCTCGTGTTTTTATGTTGTTGTTTTTTGTTGTCCATAGTTTTAGATAAAATATTTAGTATTATTGATATGCGGAAACTGAATTACTTATATGGTATCGCCTGTTATTAAAAACTGTAAAAGTGATTAAAATTTTATTAGCGTCCTACTTTCTGTGCACCAAAGACCTTATTGAACCTCATACAAAAAATTGGCCAAAATGAGGCTTAGTTTTACTAGATTGGCCACAAGTCAGGAAAAAGTTGCGGTGCCTCTATATGAGGCGCTTTAAACAACTGTCCAGAATACAAATTCAAATATAGATTCCTAACTTATTTTCACACGGAGAGCCACATCGGATTGCAAATTTGGGATCATAAATTAAAAGCAAGAAGAAAGGCGGGCCTGGTCCTAAATTTTAATAAACATGAAAAAAGCAAAAATATTATTTATGAAATTTTTTTATATTCTACAAATTTAGGACCAGAGCCACCTTTCTTAGTGATTCTTATATATTCTAAAGTTTAAATTCGATATGGTGCTACGTGTGAAAATGTGTTAGGAAATAAAAGAGGGTGGGTTAGGTAGGAATCTGGTCACGTGACCCACTCATCATGGCTTTAAGATTTGTTTTCATATGAATTCCTTTATCTTCGATAGTATAATGAGGCTCGAATTGGGAGTTACTTAACCCCGAAAGGGATTTGGCTTAATAGTAGAATAATAATAAAAGGGTGTTATAGATGAGTCATATGACCTGATTCCTACCTTACAGACAAGTTTTTGTTGCTTTTTTGCAATTATGAAAATTTAAGACTACATAAACGTGCCGTTTATCTTCCACTTTAAATAAAGAAGCAAGGACAGTTCCAATACACTAATTAGCTAAATCTTCACAATTAAAAACGTTTATCGTTATTTTAGATTAAGTTAAACTAATATGATAAGTTGTATTGGGGTATTCATCATTCAGAATTTTTCTTTTTTGGTGCATTATTTCATCCCGTTTACAATTTTGTAATTTTATTTAAAAATTCGTGAAATTCAGTTACAAATTTCATCAATTTCGTGCCGTTCTAACTTTGGAAATTTTATAATATAGCTAACATTGTACATTTATATCAATATAACCGACGGATAAAGTTTTTATTTCAGTGTTTATGAGACTGATTCAAAGTTTCAAGAGCTTTCAAATTCGACTTTGGACAGCAATTTGAAAACGATTTTTCAGATTTATTTCCTAACAACTGACGTAGTCAATACGGTAACTATAATTTGAAATCCATTTAAAGAATTGATTGATGAAAAAAGGCGTTACGCATTTTTTGAACGGTTCCTAATGTCACTGAATAATTCTATTGTTGTAAATCATGCAAAACCCCTGTTCAATAAATATTTTTAATACAACCTTAATAAAGAATGACTCATTTTATTGTTTGGAAGATTACTTATAATTAAGTCGATGAATTTTGATGAAAAATAATTTGTTTAGAATGTTTTGAATAAAAAGAAAATCTGCCCGCCGCGCGGGCTCATTCTCGTCGCGTGGTTCGCTTCGCTCGCAAGTTTGAGAGCGACCTTTCAAAGTTAAAGATCAACTAATCGACAATTGTCACTTTTCGATTGTGAACTCTTCTGTTCAGGTTCTTTCGGCATTAGCGAACACATTCTCGTCATATATCTCGTGCTTCGCATTCGATTTGACCCAAAATGTCAAATTTTCTACATTGTGCTCAACACATTTATATAAAATATAATACATTTTTTATTTAGCTGTGCTTGGGATTAGATATTTAGATTTTGCAAAATAAAGCACCAATTGTATCTATCATGATCACTTTAATGTTTGTTTCTTATTTTGCATTAAACTTTATTCTCAGCTGCGCTGAAACATGTATCATTTTAATCAATGTATATCATTGCATATACATATATTATTACATGTACTCAAATATATTTTTTTATTTTAAATGTTGTTTTTTAAAAATAAAACAAAAACTACTAATTATACAAAAAAGTAATTTCTGAGACAATTTGCTTTTCATTTTTAGGTCCATAATTTTTATGAATCTATCTCTTTTCGTATCGTGCTTTGTTTTGCACAAAATTCAGGTATTGCAAAGTTGAAAAGTTATTTAGACAAATTTGTAGGGCCTTGAATGTATGTATTTTCATCTACTATAAATAGCTGTCGAACAAATTTAAATATTAAAAAAAAAGTGGTATCAAACATTTTCAAAATGCTCTAACTTTGAAAAATTTCTGGAAAAAAGCTGCCCAAAGAACTCGGTCTTACTTTGTATATCCTTATAAATTGTGCCAAAGAGGAACCAAATAAAATAATTCTTCCAAATGGTTGCGTGCTTACAGACGACGTAAAAACTATTTTTTCTGGCTCATGGGGTCTTAAAACGTCGACATAAAATGGAATCCGCGAGTCATTTTTCACATAAAACTAATTACCTTCTCATTAGGATGAGAATGTGATAATTTTGAACAGAATGTAAAAAGTAAAGTTATAGAAAATGTATCTTCTATTTTAAAACTTATTCCATTTAAGTCGGCCATCAGTCAATGCAATAAATAACTCAAACTAATCTGCAGTGAGTTAGAGTACGAAAATCATTGTTTTTGATGTTATAAGCAATTTACGAGCCAAAGTAATTTTTCGTGAATCGCACTGATCAGCTATTTGGAATTCGTAGTTTTTGTATGAGATATGACAGTTATCAATGTGCAATTAGAATTAGCTGAAATTACCTGCTGTTAGCAATATCGTAAGCAACTTTCGTAAACAAATACACTTTCGACCATTTTTCTCATGAATAGGCTTACTTTTTTGTTGCGAAATCAACTAAAAATATCTTGTTCAACATTGCTTATTGTCATATTTTTCTTGTTCCAAAAATGGCTGATTATTTAAAATATTTTAATTTAAAAATGCACATTTCATTAATAAGCCTATTTTTTCTTGTTGAATCAACTAGACGTGTCTTGTTACGGATTTTTTGCTGTCACTTTTTGACTTGCGACAAAATGTTAATTATACGAATTAATTTTATAGACAAATGCACGTTTTGACATTTTTATGAAACGGCTTTCTAGTTTATATTTATTGCAGGTAGCAATAAAAGTAGGTGGAGTTATTGCCAGAATTCGGTGTTTCTTTTTAATTTAAATATTTTCCCAAAACTTCGATTCGAACTTCGAAACTCGCGAAGTGATATTTACCGAACACACAGGTGTGAAAATCTGCAATTCAAGGATCCTGTTCAACGTGTAAAAAGCATAAATTGTAATAATTTTGCCCGTTTATATGTGGATAAAGTATTTAGCACTCACATATCTAACCTCATTTTTTGTTTGAAGTAAATACGAACATCATCTTATCTCAATGTTCATCATTTGAAATGCAAGTGCACACAATTAAAATGATAATTTTTATCGAGCTAAGTTGTTTACTAACTGCTTTAGTAAGATTTTCTCACAATATTAACTAGAAAACTGATAATTCATTTAGTAAGGCTTATGATTCGAAGTTAATAAGACTTCTTAATCAGTACTTTTTAATTGAATACTCAATATTCAGATTGAGGGAGTAGATGTCAAGTTTTTGGCAAAGGGTACACTTGTATATAGCTCAATGTTTCCATTATTACTGCAAATATTAACCGATTTTCATGAATCGTTCTCAAACTCTTCAAATGATGTCAAACTAATTCTGCTAATTACAATTGAATCGAGCCTTATCCTCCTGAATTTAGTTCTTTAAATGGTCTGCATCTCATAATAATAAAAGGGTCATTATTTACAAGCAATTAAATGCGCTCCAAGGAGTCTGTCTCGTGAGTTTTAAGAGCGTTGGTGGAGAGTGCGGCGAGAATCGACATACGGCTACACTGAGTGTCACTGAAATTTTTTCTATTGTTCTCACCAATGTGATTATCAAACAAAATATAAACCTTTTATCATAAAACCGACTTCGTCCAAGTCGAGAGAGTAATATTTAGATGACGTGTGCAAGAAATCAGAAAAAAATATTCAAAATTGTGGATAGAATCGTACATTCCTTTTTATAACTCTAATAAATCCCCTTAAAATCGAGACCCTTCATTATATTTAAACTTCACGCTAAAATTGGAATCTTCACGGTAAAATTGATAATTACAAAATAAAATAATCAATGTTTAGTTTTTGTTGCTATGATAATAAATCAAATATTTAATTCAATTTTAATGTTTTATGCTCACAATTTAAATTAACAAAATCTCAATTTGTTTATTAATAATTACAAATTTTATTTTCAAATTAAGATTTAAGTTTATTAAAAATATATTTTTATAGGGCTTATACTTAGGGTTCACTTGCTGTTCCAATATATATTTACACCTGAACCCATTAAAAAAAAACATTAAGATGTGTTAACTTCGAATAATATCAGCAGCTCCTTCTGGGATCACTGCTCAAACATTGTTATTCCTAAATTCTGCTATGGCTGGAATTCACGGCTAGAGATAAACCTTTGAACTACTGTTCTACCTTCAAAAATAAAAAAGGATCGCTAAAGGCAGTGGGACAAAATATTAATTTTCGATTTCTCTTTCCGACATTATTATGGGCTTGCTTAGGGCTCACTTTCCATTCAACTATGGAAATTGCCGTTTACGAGATGCTTGATACTTACGTAGGGGCGGAAGTGACTGACACCTTATTCCAAAGCAACTTGGGTTGAAGAAGCCCAAGTCCAGAGGCCGTGTAGCGATTTCGGCGTGGTGCTTCTGGTGAATAAACGTATAATCAGCTTTAATGAATTACTGAAATATATATCATTTACACGAATCAACTATCTCAATTTTTCAAGTTTTCACGGAAGACAATTTTTTCCTATGTTTAAAAAAACTATTCTTCGGTTTTGCTTTTACGAAAACAAGTAGAAAAAATTTTAATTTCGATGTTTGTCATTATTGTAGGATATTCGTAAGCTTTATTAATTCGCTGAAGCAAACACACGAATACTTTTGACTGTACGAAAATATATTACCAGAACTTATAAAATACTATTTATGTTTTTACTTTCTAAAACTAAAATATTAGTCAATTCGTCAATCATATTTGAAATAAAATACTTCAATTTTCAATCAAAAAATCTGCCCGCCTCGCGGGCACATTCTCGTCGCGCGCTACGATGGTTCGGACATGTTTAGAGAATGCCAAATGAACGACTAACGAAACAAGTGTATCAAGGCAAAGTAAATGGCAGCGTGCTCAGGATAGACCGCGGAAAGAATGGTTAGAATGTGTGAATGAGACCCTAGTTAGAAGAAGCATAAGAAGTCACAGAAACACGAGAGCCTGCATGAAAAAATGCATGGACATAGAAGAAGCTAAGAGAAGTATGCCAGGACAGGAAAGCATGTCGGCAAATAGTTAATAAAAAGAGTGTCAGTAGAGTGAATGACGCCTGAAACAAAAGTTCTTGGCTACTAATGGACCCAAGTGGGCAACCTTACATAACGACTTCGTGAGGTTCTTCGCTTGGGGTGATTGCTAGAGAGATTGATCAGCAACCTGGGTCGGAGCAGTGTTGCGGAACGAACGTGTTATTTACTTAAATAGCACGAGAATTCTGGATCAATCTGAAAAATCTCTATCCCTTCCACACACTACTCCTTTCCCCTACCGAGTGAGTCACGTCTACCCCGAAAGGGAAATGGCTTAATGGTATAATAATAATAAAAATAAAGTTTCTCAAAGCTCTATAGGCTTTGACGTACACATTCTCATCGTGACACTCGCGCTGCGCGTTCGATTTCCGACAGACATTTGTAAACAGGTATGTTGAATTTTGTTCTCGTAACTTTCGTCGTTTTCCACACATTTTTTTTAATTTTATTTTTCAACGTTATTTTTCACGAATAAAACAAAAGGTGCGCGTCCTATCTAGAAGTGATTCTTAACGAAATTGTACCCAATTCTAATACTTTCTCAATCATGAATGATGAGAATGTAAAAACGTTTAATAGATTGATCATTTAAACTGAAAAATGCACTCCATCATAAACATATTAATTAAATAACTTATGTATAAAGCTGAGTTCGCGACTGAGTCGATGCTCAAAACTGAGATTACTGAGGTCATAATCCCACAGCGACTTGGGCTTCTGAGGCCCAAGTCGAGCGGGAGCCTAAACATCCGCTCACGCTGGTAACGCCACCGCCCATCGCTGGGGGTTTTATTAATCCATCTGTTGTGCGCAAATGACGACCTAAGTCCCGGGATCTTAGCTGCACACTTTGTCTCTTCGTGTATGGGGAAACTGGCGCGCTGTGTACAGTACACGATGGTATACGGATGGCATGGGACAATAGCGGTAAGTGGGGGGGGGGGGGCTCTACTGTCTACCCAATTTATTCACATAGAACAAATCTCTATTAAATTTGTTAAAAGAATTTTAATTTGCCCAGGCATTTTTTTGTTAACTTCAAAAAAATATTGAAATAAAATAAAAGACCTACAATTTTTTTCTGAATGAATAGTGTATAAAAAATGTATTAACATTTTTTAATTAATTAAAGAAATATAATTAGTTTAAACCATTATTTTTCCAGAAAAAAATTTTAAAATGTATGTTCTGAATTAAACATAATATAATATATATTTTTCTTAATGTTCTTTAAATTGATTATCGGTGTTTTACTTCTTTTTTGGCTCACTACTATATCAATCATAAAAGTCATAATAAAATTTAAATAATAAAAGTGCCGTTATTATTGCATTCTTTATATTTTTACAGCCTTTACTGTGATTTATATAATAAAAAAAGTACATTCACCAATGCAAATTATGATTCGAGTATAAAATTTTCTCTGAACAACATTTATGTGGACGAGGTGCTATATTTGAGGTGCGTTAAGCTGGCAAGACCACATTGAAAAAACGGACTAAAAACCTAAAGGGAATAATTTAGGACTCATTTAGGGCTAATTTAATGCTCTTCATATTAAACAAAAAACCCGTTGGTCATCCAGCTTACCGTTAAACTAGCAGGACCACACATGGAAAAAAAGATTTGGACAATATTCCTTTGCACTACCATTTAGGGCTCATTTAATGCCCTACTGCTAAATACTTAGAAAATAATAGATTTTGCCAGTTTTTGGTTCCCCATCTTTTTTTCTAGACTAATAAATATTTTCTCTTAAAAGTTTGGATAATGATAGCGAACACGCTAACGGACGTTTCTGCACACTTTTTTGTGGGTTAATTAAAAAAAAAGTTTATTTTGCAAAATTTGATTAATTTGCATGGCGCTTAGGAATTAGTATAGATTTTATCAATGTTACAATCCCCCGGCTTTTTTCCTATATTAATAAATATTTTGTTTTCAAAATCTGAGGAATGATAGCGAACATGCTAACGGATGTCCCTGCACAATTTTTTTGTGGGTTAATTCCAAACAAATTTCATCTTGCTGAAAACGTGCGTTTATATTTCGAGGTTATGTGTGTGTTACAATTCTCCCAAGCGTTACTTTCAAACTACACAATATTTTTGTCCGAAAACTTTAGACTTTCAAGTAAACATATTAACTATGTCCCGGGACTAACATTCGTTGTAGCCAATCAAAAAAGTTTATTTCATAAATAATTTCCAAATTATCGGAAAGGCAGAGCTGAAAAATGACATAACCTCAAATTAATGCACATGCATAAAATTTTAATTTAGCACCATAAATTTTTTTTGTTAGTATCCCTCAAAAAAAGCCCGGGGACGTCCGTTATGATATTTTCCAGCATCTCTGAATTCAGTTTTTAAAATTTTTCATTTTTGTGGAGAAATGCTGGAGAAACTGTACCCGATTGACCGCACGACGAAGTATCACATGCCCTTAAAAACTGGTTCTGCTATCTTAATGTTAAAGTAGCAGGACTACCAAAAAATGACTTGGACAATACTTCTTTGCACTATAATTTAGAGCTCATTTGATGCCCTATTGCCAAATTTGATGCTCCGATTTTTTTTTTAAAGCCTGTGGTCTTGCTAGCTTAACTTTAAGCTGGCAGAACCACACAGATAAAAAAAGGACTGAGCAATATTTCTGTGCATAATAATTTAGGGCTTATTTAATGCCCCATTGCTAAATTTAATGCTTCGCATTGAAAAAAAAACTTGTGGGGCCCTGTCAGCCCAAAGTTAACTAACAGAACCTTAGGCTAAAAAATGAGGAGAATGAAATTGGGCAATAGGCTCATTAAATGAGCCTTAAATTATTGTGAAAAGAAATTATGCCCAAGTTATTTTTTTTCTCTGTGTGGTTCTGCTAGCTTAAGGTTAAGCTAGCATGACCATAGGTTTTTTTTGTTTAAATGAAGAACATTAAATTTGACAATAGGGCATTAAATTAGCTCTTAAATTCCCTATAGGTTTTTCGGTCATTTTTGCAAGGTGGTCCTGCCAGCTTAAAGGACCTCTATATTTGAGGTAATTTATAAATAAAATAATAAGAACATTACTTTACTTAAATTTGTACAAGTAATACAATTCATTTATTATCATTTAAATAATGAAACGCATACGAAAAGCCAATTTTGAAATTGGCGAAAAAATTGGTGATTACAAAAATATCAAACGTCTGGAACCAAAGAGCATGAATCAATTATTGGACAACGAAATTCAGCACTTCATCACGGCGAATTCACGTAACTTTTTCTCTTGATTTATAATCTCGACATCTCCCCTTCAAGAGAACGCATCAGAATGGATGAAGTAATTAAATTAATATCGGACTTTAAATGTTTAATACTTAAATGCTCAATATGAAATGGTCTTCAATTTTTCTTTCCCAACTTACGTCTAAACGAAATGAGGTATCGCTCTGAAAGTTTGGGAAATGAAAGAGGAGGTAATAAAGTCCATGTATCTGCTTTGTTCCGCTGGAAATTTTGAGAAAATTTTTTTTTATGAAAGTGCCAGTGGAAGTTTTCTTTCCCAACTTACTTCCACACGGAATGAGATATCGTGTTAAAAATTTGGCACGATAAACAGAAGACATGCACGAATGTGTCTCGAATGTGCCTGGTCCTAAATAATTAGAATAGTGAAAAGAAATTTTTAATTACTTTTTTGGAAAAACACCGACCGTGCTGTCATCAAACCATGCAAGCAATTTGCAATGTTATCAATGGGCTGTTTTTGAGGTTTATATTTATTAAAGTGGGACAAAACAACAAAAATCGCTCACGAACATTATGCAGCAATAATGCAAAAACTAATGTTTGCACTTGAAATGCAAATAAACATATTTGGTCTGACACACGTATCAGTCTGGTATCAGCTGTGTCAAAGCAGCACTAGCGCAACGAGTAGAAAACTTCGAACTTTCAGGGGTCTGTGGGTAAAACAAATTGCATGATTACCATCAGAGAAAGTTAAAAGTCGAACTTCTGCTGTAAAACCTAAATGTATCCGTCGATAATCATTATTTGCATAAATAAAATTTTTTCTTCCTCCAACTCTGCAAGGCCACAAACGATCCTTTAATATTTATTAACATTTCCCGAAAAAAATTCCGCGTTATTTAAACTTTTATTTTTCAATATGGGTGAAAAAATATTGATCTTAGGGCTAACCTGATCAGCTGTTATACTCATCACATGGCCTTAAGCAAATTATATTTGTTGAAACAAAGAATTGCTAATACAATTTTTTATACATTGTACGGTTAAAACGATAATTGGATTTGTTCTATTTTATTTAATTTTTTTAATTTATCGAGAAAATTATGTAAAAATATATTATTGTGTAAGAAATTAATTACAAAATTATGTAAATCTGCAACAAAAAGTAGTTTAGGATGCCAATTTGAGAAAAAATTGAACATCGCTGGCTGAATTTTTCGAAAGTTTGTAAGTAAACATTAGTTAATTGTTTAAATGATTATATAATGTTTTAGACAAGATGTAATGCTCCAAGCAATTACCATCTATTACATTTCAATCAGAAAACACGATTATTTTATACATTTTTTGGTAATAAATAATTTTTTAAATAATTTACATTTAATTAAACAATTAAGTATTGTTTAAAAAGTTGTAGGAAATATTCAAATTATCCATTGGTAATTACTTGTATGAAAACTAGAAATTTATAAAAATTAACAATACGTAAAACCTAGGTTTTTACACCTATCGATAGTTTTTGAGCTGCTCATATTAAAGAAACTATCGAAAAAAATCAGAGCGTTATGTATTGCTAATAGTTGAGTTGTTAGGTACCCGAGAAATCGGGCTTTTGCTCGAGAGCTCGTGATTCCGTGAAGAACCACTATCTATCGGGTCGACTTCGGCCGCTCGCTCTGAAAAATCTCACTTTTCAGAGTAAGCCCCCTTCGGTGCACTACGTGTGTGTTTGTTTCGTAGGCATTTAGTCGAATCTGGCATTAGGCCTAAAGTTAGAAATAACCAAATTTTTACCTGTGTCGACCTTTCTTTCGTCCAAGGCGGCTCTTATTTAGCCGCCTCCATGAGCTCACAGCTTAATGCTCAAAGTGACCAGAGCATTTAGACGAATTTAGTTTTAGAGCAATAAATATACATTTACTTGAAATCAGAAAAATTCTATATCTACTGGGTATTGTGAAATTAAAGAAGTTCAGGGCGCCTGGGATCGCGTGGGGCCTGCTACTTTTTTACAGTGTGAATCTTTAAACTAATAATAATTAAGAAAAATTTCTAAGGCTCTTTTAAAATTTCCCTTGAATAAATTATGCAAAATATACGCTTATTAGAGTAATAAAAAATTACGGGGAGGGGTAGACCCGCAAAATTTGGTGGCCATGGTAGTAGTAATTATTGTGTATTTTTAATAAATTCTTCAATTCTTTACTCTTTATTTTTATAATACAATGACCAATAGATACCCGATTTTCCTGATTTCAAGTAAATGTAGGGTTATTGATTTAAATTTGAAGATTCATGTTAGTTGAAAATTCATATTAAAAAAAAAAAAGAAAAATATTTGATTAAATATTCTTTTTTTTTTAATTCATCACTTTTGCTTTATGGCTAGATCTATTTTGTTAAAAATTCTTCATTCTTGTGTTTAAAAATTAATAGTCTTATTAAATGGGATTTTCTATGAATGCATTATTGATAAAGCACTAAAAGCAATTTCATGTATTTTAACAAGGTTCCTCACTTCTCCACAATTCCATTATTTTTACAATACATTGGCCAGTAGATATAGCATTTTTCTGATTTCAAGTAAATGTATAGTTATTGATCTAAAATTAAATTCGTCTCAATGCTCTGGTTACTTTGGACATTAAGCTGTGAGTTCATGGGGGCGGCTAAGAGGCGCCTTGGATTCAGGGAATTAGACGAAAGAAAGGTTGATGCAGGTAGATTCGGTGATTCGCCTGTAGGGTATCTCTTTTAAGTTGATAGCAGCGCCATCTGACACGCGAGTTATTGGGTATCTCAAAGTTATTAGAGCAATGTTAATGAAAAAGAGCAGTAAATATCAATTTATTTTGATCAGAAATATTATATCCATGTCTGAACTTAGTTATTTACTATAAGATTTCTTGTTTAAATTGAATTCAAATTTCTTCCCAATAGTTTCAAAGTGGTAGGTTTAATTTTTGTTCATTAATTTCGGAATAATAATGTTTTTTTGTTTATTACAATAATGATTTTTTGGTTCGACGCGAAACATTTGTACAACTTTACACTGTAAATGTGGAAAATTCAACATCTTCAAGATTTTGAAGATGTTAAATTACAAATTTTGTTACTTAAATTTGGTTCATTCGAAAAATACTGACCCCTGATAAGTAACTTGGAAAGAGAGTCGAGCCCTCCGCTTGCAGCTCTTGCCATTTGCTCACTGTATTAGGTATTTTCACTTCAATCGCCAGATAACTTCACTTCATAGATTGCTGAGGGAAAAACAAGGGACCAAATGCATGGGATTCAGTTCATTTTTGCCTGTACAAAGCGCGCCAGTTTCAAACAAGAGAAAATACTCTCCACATTCAATTACAATCCGTTTAGACGTAGTTTGAATGTGGCGAAATTGTACGTGGTTCCGTTTCGTACCAGAATCAAATATCAAGAGTTTCCCTATATCCTGTGGGTGGAAACACCTTAATTTTAAAGAGCAACGCCCGAAAATTTGTTTTCAGCGATTTTTTTGAAAAGGGTGCATCTCACGCCCAAAATAGCTCAGTACAAAAGAATATTATATAAAATTCTGAACAAGGAGGGTTATATGTATTTTTTCTGTGCGGCTCACAATTCCCGAGTAATCCGTCCTCTGAGAAGGTTGTGAGTTATGAGTTTTAAAGCCTGTACGCTCCTTCTCTTGCACTCCGACTTGCTCCATCTCAGACTCATTTCCCACACCAACTATGAGGTAGAGTTTGTGGTGCGTTTTTAATTTGGACTACCCAGGAGGCCTAATCGACAGCACAGTAGCAACCCCACAGTTCTGATTCTAAACATTTCCCTTGCCATGTTCAAATTTGATAATAGACTCGATAAGAGTATTGTCAAGCAGCTGCGATAGTTTGAGGAAGCCCAGATAAAAATGCAGCCTGACTGGAAGAAGTCACAGATTTGTTTGAAGCATAAGGATCTGCATTTGTTTAAACTTGTTTTAGAAGGTTTATTTTTGTATAATGCAAGAATAAATTGCTCTCCAGCAGCTGCTATGAGCAGAGTTGAGGTAACTGGTGCAATAATTCGACAAGCGCTCGAAACCGCGTAGAAGTATTGTCCACTCGCGAAAATCTAAAACAAAATATACTTTCGTCTTCAGCTTGACCGGGCCGATATAATTTTTCTCATGAAACTTTTTCATTCGACAATTATTACTCAAGATAAACAATAAAAACTTAA
Source organism: Belonocnema kinseyi (assembly GCF_010883055.1). Lineage (NCBI taxonomy): Eukaryota > Metazoa > Arthropoda > Insecta > Hymenoptera > Cynipidae > Belonocnema > Belonocnema kinseyi. Next base: position 143,756,225 of record NC_046660.1, read on the forward strand.
AAAATTTCCGATCAAAAATCGATGTTTTGTAAAACACAACTCGCGATTATTCGGCCGTTTGTTGATAAAAATGCTTGAAATGTGTATGGTGTATTCTCAGTATATAAAAAATGGCTATAAACAACGCAATTTGTTTAAAAAGCGAATATATGTGTTACAAATTGATTCCGAACGAAAACCACGTTTCGCCAACTTTGACCAGTCATCGAAAAAATGTTAGTTGAAATAACTTTTCACTAGACTTTTCGAAAGTTTTTCTAAAAATTCGAAGAAAATTGGTCAAAAATTATAGAAATGGCAGTGAGTTGAAGTCAAAACACTGCTGCTGGAGCGTTTTGTTCTTTGCCGCTGCTGCTTTATGGCTGAGAAACAAAGGCCGATAAGCGGAGCACTGTCGCGGCAGCGTGTTTTGACTCAAACTCGCTGCAATTTCCACAATTTTCGACCAATTTTCTCCAAATTATCAGGAAAACTTTCTCAAAATCTAGTGAACAACTTTCTTACACAAAGTTATTCCAACTAACATTCTTTCGATGACTATCTTACTGGTCGAAGTTGGCAAAACGTGGTTTTCGTTCGGAATCAATTTGCTACTAAATGAAATCAAACATTCGCTTTTTAAACAAAGTGCGTTGTTTATAGACATTGCTTATATATTGAGAATACACCATACAAATTTCAAGCATTTTTTATCAAAAAAACGGCTGAATAATAGCGAGTTGTGTTTTACAAAATATAGATTTTTGATCGGAAATTTTTTAAGTTTTTATTGTTTATCTGGAGTAATAATTGTCGAATGAAAAAGTTCATCAGAAAAATTTGTCGGTCGGTTCAAGCTGAAGACGAAAGTATATTTTGTGTTACGTTTCGGCCACTTTTATTTTATCGATAGATTTTCTCGGGTGAACAATACTTAAACGCGATTTCGAGCGCTTGTCGAGTTCTTTCATCCGTCACCTCAATTCGGGTCGTTAAAAAAGTTGAATATTCTAAGTAGGGCATTTTTTTAATTTTAAAAATTGTAATTGTAAATTCGAGAAGAGAAGATATTATTTCTTTGCAAATTTTTTTCTTTTCTTGTTTTGGATGGCAACCCACAAATTTTTATACCTCAGCTCATGTGAATCGATTAATTTTAGAATTTTTACTTCACTACCAACAGTTTTAGGCCCAATCTTAGCTTGGAAAACTCTAATCCCAAAATCGTTTAAGTCCACTTAGCAATAAGTCACTAAAATATTTCTAACAATTGTCAGTATAAATAATCGGACACTTCTTAAATTTAGTTAGAAAAGTGTTGAAAAGTATCTCAAAGAAACGATTTAGTAAAATTATTTAAAAGAAACAACTCTCAAAGTAATTCCCTACATTTCGGGAAATTTTATCCTCAAATCAAACGAGTTTCTAATTAGATTGGCACATCGGGAAATTACTCAATTTAAGAAAATTATATGAAATTACACGAATCCTAAATTAAATTAGCACATACCTAGAAATCACACAATTTAGCCAGGATACGTAAATTTAGACATCTTTCAAATTAAAAAAGCACATGTTTGCAAGTCAACAATTCTCGATGTTCAAAGTCCTTATAAAAATTCACTAAAAAGGGGTCAAGGTAAGGAGGAAATTCTTAGTGCCACTTGAAGGGGACTCAATCCATGGTATTTCGGTAATAATGATTGGGAATCCATATTGTTTAGGTTAACTCACAAAAAAGATGCTCACTCCATAATAATTTAGAACTAGGGCTCGATGGAATGTCCATACAGGGATACGTATCAGAGGTTAAATTTCAAATGTAAAAAAAAAATTAATACTCAACTGGGAGCTCATTTCAATATTTGCAAATAAAAATTCACAAGGGGGAAAAGTCATTTCACAAATAAAATAGATTAAAATTACACATAACCAGAATATACAATATTCTTTAGATAAAAGGCCTAGTTAAGGCCCTTTATCAGAATGGCAATATGAATTTTGAGGTCGCACGGTTGAATATTTTTGTCTAATTTTTCGCATACCTTATCTAAATAACCATATCTCGAATAAAGCAGAGCTGATTTTTTAGTAAAGTGTTTATATTTGGTTCAATAATCAAAATACAGAACAATAGTAGTGACACTCAATGATAGATGTACATGCATGTCCGCAGCGAGCCTGCTCACCCTCGTCCAACTCCAGTCAGCAGATTTCACAGGGTGATGACTGATACGGAATAAATGGATTAATCAAATTTCAATTAACAGAATTAATTAATTTATATAATGTTCAGAAATTGAAAAAAAGATTCATGAAAATCGGTTAGCATTTGCAGTAATAATGTGACTATTGACATTCTATGGATTTAAGCCACAGTTTTCTAACAAATTCAGGATAAAGACGGTATTTTTCAGAAGTTGTTCCAACTACACAATCCTTAATCCATAATTCGAGTGTTTTCAAGTATTTTGTGCACATAGGTCTGACTTTTATTAACAATTTAGAGCGTATTATTATAAAATAAGTTATTTTTGCAGAATATTTAGTACTTTGTAAAAAAACTAATTTTGCTTAACAATTTCTTCCTCGTGAACAGTAATCAAAATATTATTTTCTGCAATTGATGACACAATCAATGACTGGTAAAAGTTCTTTTTTTTTATTTAAGATATTTACAGGCCTCGAAGACCGATCCCTATATCCTCTATTGTACCCTATATTCAGTTCAGGTCCCTATATTCATTTCTGTAAGAATCAACTGCAAAAAATAATCAGGGCTGCTACAGAGTCACTGTTAGTCACTTTTTTCTCGAGTCACTTTTCTAGGTGAAAAGTTCACATTAGTTACTTTTCTTTCACTTTTGCATTTTTCAAGATTTTAGGGTATTTGTAAAACTTCTGAAATCTAAGGCATTTTTAAGAGCTTTTAATTTGAAATATTTTAGAATATTTTTATGATTTTAAGGGAATTTAAAGCTCTCAATATATTTTAATATATTTTCCAGGATTTCAGGAAATGTACAAGTTTTATAATATTTTAGTATATTTCAAAGAATATATTCACGAGACGTGAGCTATTTTGTTTGGTTTTTCAAAGATCCGAAGAGATGTAAAATTATTTTTGGAATTTATCCTGAATTATTTTAAACCTTTTTGAATTCTTTTGATTTTTTCAATTCACTTGAATTCTTTTAAATTTACTGAATTTTTCATTTTATATTCTTTGAAATTTCCTTGAATTTGTTTAATTCGCTTTAATTCTTCTTAATTTACTAAATTCGACTTAAGGTATTATACGGATAAAGTTTTTTTCGGCGATTTTTTTAAAAATTAGGACTAGATTTATTAGAGCGTTATTTTTTAAAAATTAGGACTAAATTTATTAGAGTGTAATCTAAAGTTTGGTCGAGTAAGAAAATGATTGACCATTTATAAGTTGAGATAAGTAAAATCCAAAATCGCATCTTATGCACGTAAGGCCTATCCCAAGGCACTGAAAATGTAACATATTTTAGCATAACGCCTAAACGGTTCTGACAAGTTTTTTCAAAAACTGAGACACGGTAGAAGGACGAAATACAGAGATTCTGTGAAAATTTCAGAATTTTTATCCATTTCGTTTATGAAGTAGAGCCCTGGAAGTATGAAAGAACAGAGGTCCGATATGTTGACACTCACACGCATTTAGTTGATCGACATGAAGTTGGAGCGTCTTCAATTGTTCTTCGCATAGATAGCTCTTTTTCTGAATTCATCCGTATAATACCTTAATTTAATGGATTTTTTTAATTTTAAAAAGTTTTTCTTAAATTCATCTTGAATTCTTAGGCATTTCATCAAATACCTTTGAATTTCTCTAAACTCATTTAAAACTTATAGAATTTCAATGACATTTTTTCATATTTTGAAATTCTTTGCAATTGATTTAATTTTTTTTTTAATTCACCTTGACTTTCAATGAACTTACCGAATTTTTCTCGTTTCCCGTAAAATCCTCTAAATGCCGATTTTACGGAAATCAATCGAGCTCTTTTGAATTTAACTTAAATTGTTTTGAAGTAATGAATTTATCCTGGTTTTTTTACCCTTTCATCGATAAAAAAGTACCCTTTGGTCCCCGATATTTAATCGTATAGGGACTGTAAGGCCTGTATTTAGCAATCGAGTACTCTGTTCCGAATTTTTAGGCCGCACTGTTGGATATTTTTCACTCGTTTCTTGCATAGCTCATCTACATACTCATATCTAATAACTGATCAGGTAAACTTTATATTGTCTTAAGGCCATGTGACGAGAGGGTCACGTGACCAAACCTGGTCTTCAATTTTTCTTTCCCAACTTACATCTAAACGAAATGAGGTATCGCTCTGAAAGTTTGGGAAATGAAAGAGGAGGTAATAAAGTCCATGTCTCTGCTTTGTTCCGTCGGAAATTTTGAGAAAAAATTTTTTTTGAAGAAAATACCAGTGGAAGTTTTTTTCCCAACTTACGTCCACACGGAATGAGATCGTGTTAAAAATTTGACACGATAAATAGAAGGCATGCAAGAATGTGTCTCTGGTCTTACATAATTAGAATAGTGAAAATTTTTTTACTGCAAGCAATTTGCAATGTTGTCAATGGGCTAGTTTTGAGGTTTATATTGTTCAAAGTGGGGCAAAACAACAAAAATCGTTCACGAACATTATGCACAAATAATGCAAAAGCTAATGTTTGCACTTGAAATGCAAATAAACATATTTGGTCTTACATACGTATCAGTCTGGTGTCAGCTGTGTCAAAGCAGCACTAGCGCAGCGAGTTGACAACTTCGAACTTCTAGGGGCCTGTGGGAGAAACAGATTGCATGATTAGGGATCGTCCACAAATTACGTAAGACGCTTTTCTTTTGTTTGAATAAAGACGAGCATAAAATTGCTGTGAAGTTGAGAAGGACACAACGATATAAACAAAAAAAAAACGTCTTACGTAATTTGTGGACGATCCCTTACCGTCAGAGAAAGTTAAATTTAAACTTCTACCGCAAAACCTAAATGTATCCGTCGATAATCATTATTTGCATAAATAAACTTTTTTCGTCCTCCAACTCTTTGCAAGGCCACAAACGATCCTTTAATATTTATTAACATTTCCCGAAAAAAATTCCGCGTTATTTAAACTTTTATTTTTCAATATGGGTGAAAAAATATTGATCTTAGGACTGACTTGATCAGCTGTTATACTCATTACATGGCCTTAAATGAATATTTGGGAACTCGAGGAATACAAATAATTTGGTAATTATTCCATTTATTTATTTTTATTAATATTATTAAATACTTATTATCTTAAGGAATAACTGAAGCTATTCTGACGATTAAAAGAAATTATAATTAGAAAAAAGCTTAAATTTTATATATTTTTCCACAAGAATTGTTTATAACAATGGTGCTGCGGAAAATTCCTTAATACTAGACAGTTTCGACAAAAAATTTATTTAAATTTTTGGCATAAAAAATTGATTTTTACTTTTAAAAAAAAGTAATTTTCAACCAAATAAATGAATTTTCAACAAAAAAAAAAATAATTTTTTACCAAAAAAGACAAATTATAAAAAAAATTACAAACTATAAAGAAAAGTATGCAAATGGTTAAAAACTTCTGTAAATCATAAAAAAGAAACTCGCGTTTCGACTGGTTTAATTTTGTATAAATATATTTAGTATAAATAGTATACAAATTTCTTTATCTAACGTACGTTAGTGTGCATTGCAGTTGCCCAAACATTTTAACACCGCAACGCTCCTTCGACTCGACCTCCATCATGGGGCGCAACAGAGTTCATACACTAAATTCAATTTAAATGTCCCCTGTAACATAATGCAAAAGCCGCCGATTGAGAGCCGTCCAGCTTCGAGACCGAGTCCAGCACTGAACAATAGAAAAGAGTCGCCGAGGGATTAAGCAGGCTGCGTAACCCCCAGATCGTCTTAAGCCGATTATGTATTTGGAAAAATTCTAAAAAAATACGATCTTTAGCTTTTATATATTATAAAACTGCGGTGTAAATGCACAGAATGTGCCGGCTCAAAACTTGGACGCGATAAGACATTCCGATAAAAGGCCTTAAGGAGCCTTCGCCTCGACCACGTGTTACAACATGTTCACAAAAGTAATAAAGTCTAGAATTGTAATAATCGTAACCACATGTCAAGCATGGTTTCCCTTTATTTTGTAATGAAGAGCCCACCTTACTGTTGAAATTCACAAATGGTCGTAGAGGATCTTTCAAGAGAGTGGAGAGTGATTTGAAGCGTCGTCAATACTTGGTACTACACAAAACTTTACTTTGAGGAACACGAGATAAAATACGTAGACTTTTCTCGACTGTGGTTAACAGAGAAAGCGAACGAATCGACGACGGTCCAGGACTCGGTCTCGGCATTTCTCTTCTCATTTTTTCCAGCGTTGCTATTGGCGATAAGGCCGATACGTTGAGAGTGTGCTGGGTTTACATTCCAGGGCCGTTTGACTAAGTAAAGTTATTATTTCTTCGTCCTTACTCTCCAATCCACTCATTTGATCGCTTCCTGGAGCCTGAAATCACCCTGGCTGATCAGAGCAGGATTTGGTTCAGTATCAATTGTTATCATCCGACATGCAAAGGGCATTGCGCATTAAGATTCCCTATTCATGTTGGAAAATGACGAAGAAATTTCTCATCCTGAAATTTTCAAAAAGGTTCTATGCTAGGTAGATGGATGAGTCGTTGCAGATTTTCTGTGACTTGCAACATCACTTTCAAACTGTTGGGCATCCTAACATGATCCTGTTAGATAAGGATTCACAGCTCCTTTGAGCCTGGCCGGCGATGGTAGACGAAAAGGTGAGAGAATTCAAACAGCTTGAAATGTGTGTCGATAGAATCTTGCCGTTTTAAGTCTCGAATGGGGTGCCATAGTCTCGGAAGTCGACAGATGTCTACGTGTCCGGATCGTTACAGTAAAAATAAAAGAAACGAACAGAATAACTCCTTAAAATTATCAATTTTAAGCTAGCCCTAGTCATGTAGTTTCCGTACCGCAGCCGCGATTTCTGACCTTTAAAGTCGAATCTCCTAAGCGTCAACAAAAATTTATTAATTAGAGTTTGTAAATTGCAAAAATTTTGCGACGTCACAGTCTTGCTGCATTCTCGTTCTCTTTACGTAATGTAATGCTTCTGTATCGAGCCGTTAGTTCATAGTTAGCCATCTCTCGCATACTTAATAAGACCATTAAAGTCAAACTTCGCTTTTCGTGTGTGATTGGTAGAACGGATTTAATAACTCGAGGTTCTTGTAATATTTAAAATGTTTCTATTTTGTTTTATTACCATGTTCTTTATTATTGAAAAATGCAATTGTTGAAACTCCCTTTATATTTTTTCTTCAGTTTTAAAAGCAGTGAAGAAGATACAACAAAATGTCGGACGACAACTCTGCAGTAGTAGATGATCAGAAAAAGAAGCGAGGCCGACCAGCAAAAGCAGACAAGGGTGTAGCAAAGGAAGCAAAAAAGAGAGGACGACCTGCAGCAGAAAATAAAAACAACACTGCACGTTCAAAATCCGACAACGAAGATGATGCTCCTTCTGCACCTGCTAAGAGAGGTCGAGGTCGACCAAAGGGTTCTCACAAGAAAAAGGTATGCATATAGATAGTTGCTTCTAGTTAATTTTATTGGTTGGCCTATTAATACTCGCAATGGCTAATTTATGTTATTGTTAATCATTTGTAGGTAGGAGCTGCGAAAGGAACAGCACCGTCTTCTGGACGTGGGCGTGGCAGGGCAAAGAAAGTGGAAGAAAAGCCTGAGAGTACTGGCGAGGAAGAGGACGAACAGGAAGAAGAGGAAGAAGAAGAAGAGAACTGAGCAAGACATCAAGAATTTTTCTTTAAGACTTATGAACTTTTTAAGTCTTTGAAGACTTCTAGGTTTTTATATATCGTAGATAACTCTTTTTGTCAATAAACTCCCAGCCCATTTTTTTAAAAAAGACTTCATATGGTTGACATAATCACGTGGGAGAAACATTGTTCACGGGAAATAAATCCATTGAGACATTTTTCTCGAAATAACACGACAAATTGTATTTAAAAAAAAACTTCAAACATGCTATTTGAATCATTTGGAAAGTGTATTAAACTCTCACTAATAGTCGATCAGGTGAAAACTGTTCTCGTAAATGCCCAACGATGTAACACTAGTTCGGTTTTTCTCGAGTTCCGCAATCAGCAGACTGTTTGTGGGCGAGCACTCACTTCGAGGTCATTCACAAAATACGTGACGCGTTTAGGGTGGAGCGAAGTGTACCCTAGTATCATTCTCCATGTTAAGGCCAATGAAAAAGTATCACGCAGGGTGTGTGTGAGAGAGGGGGGGGGGGGTCCTGAAGTGCCTGAAAAATGTATCACGTATTTTGTATGGTCGCTTAGATTTTTTAAACATTTTGATGAGAATATTTACAATTTTAACTAAAGTAGAAAAAGTAGCAATTTGGGTTTTTAGTAAAGTTTTAAAACAACCAAACTCAATTTGATGTACTGTGACTTGTATCATCATGATGTAATCTTAATAATTTCTAAAGCCTATACTATGCCCCACACGCTTTAATTCATACCACTCTGTAATAGCATCAAGTGTAGAATTTCTCGATAAATTAATGTTGTGATGAACATAAAATGGAATATTTCACGTATGCTACGAGTGTGAGAAAGAACATTTCTTTGTAATAAAATAAGAGCAAGTGAGTAATTGATGTCCTGTTTCTAACCAAGTATACACTGTGAGTGAATGTCAAATTTGTATTAAAGTAAATAAATTCGCAGAATACTCCTATTGCATATTTTTTAATTCGTCTTTAATACGAATATCATATTCAGCGTGGTCGTTGGATCGCATTAAAATGCATGTTTAAAAAAAATGTTGGATCTATTTTTTCAGTATACAGCCTGATAGGTTCGTATAGTTTCAGTGCGCAACAAGGCGACAAAAACTTCTGATCTCTACATGTTAAAAATGAGTTGGGTTGGACACAGCCCCTGAGTCGCACTGCAGGTACGGCGTATTTTCTGCAGGTTTTTTCTAGTTCATTATTTGGACAGAGATGTTCATTTGTGTGCGTAAATATTAGTCACGTACCTGAACTTAAGAAAATAATGCTTTATACGAACACCTGAACACTGCCCTAGCAGAAGTTTCGGAATTGAGGAACTAATTGTAGACGGCGCTCCCGGCGAAAATTGCCCGACCCCCCATGCCACTCAACTCGAAGATCGCGCCCACTAACTACTTTGCCCCTGCAATCTTCACCCGCCGAACAAGTCCATAAAATAGCCGATATTAAGTCGGTAAATACTTGAAAATATAAAATACAAATTTTCTATTGAGAATTTTGAATTAATATTTTCAATAATAGTACGAGAAACGTTCTATTAATTCCAATTTTAAGCATTAAAAAAAAGTTAGATATCGGAAGACATCGAAACCCGTAGATTCCGAATTATTATGTTTTAGGCTGCTAACTATGAAATTAAAAAAAATCTACTACTCTATTGAGATAGCCTCTGCTTGTTATTTATGATCGTATTCTTATTTCAATTTCGGAATGGATATTTTAAGGGCATGTGACACAGCTTAATACCTATATTACCAACCTCACTTTTTCTGTTCACTGAATGTTTTTTTGAACCTAAGAACTTTTTTTGTAAATAAAATATCGAGCTGAAACTTTGGGACATGTATTAGAGCACAATAAAGTACGTTTAGGT
>NC_046660.1:143766096-143803505 GCF_010883055.1 Belonocnema kinseyi
TTTATTTACAAAAAAAGTTCTTAGGTTCAAAAAAACATTCAGTGAACGGAAAAAGTGAGGTCGGTAATATAGGTATTTAGCTGTGTCACATGCCCTTAAAGCCTTCAGACCATTTAAACGAGCTTCCTGGACCTTTAAAAATATCTACCTGATTTCCTGCGGAGAATTTCTCTGAGCTTCTTTGACCTAAAGAATTTTTGTATATACTCAAAGATTCTTTTCGGTAGGGTATATCGTAATAAGTATTTTTAGCTGCTACATCTTTTATGAAAAAGCATTAGTCAATTTACGATCAAAATTTACTGTCTATGAGTAATATTATTTTGTTGTTTTGAAAAAAGGGGTAGAAATTCGACTACATGAAACTATAAATTTGAAGAAATTAAAAGTTTTAATTGATAAACATATTGAGTTGAAATCTAAAATAATTAATTTTTTAAATAAATATGATCGTATAGCAAAATCCTGTTAAATAAAACAAGAATCCAACGACTAAATTTGGACCACAGAGAATAAACAAAAACCAAACAACCCACGAACAGGTATCAAAGAGAGAGCACGTGTTCGTGAGTGCTGTCAATTTCTACCAATTAAATTTTTCTTGTCTTGATATGGGTAGTGTATGAGTACCGAAACGTTGGTAATGCAAATTTATTTATTTATATTTTTATTTTATTGTAATTTGATGATAATAAAAATGAAAGACGAAAGAAAGGAAATGCTTTTCTTTACTTTTTTTCATATCGTACGTTGTTTGGCTTATAATTTTGATTTTCGATTGATATTAAAAATTTGGAAAAGCTATAACTCTGAGAATTTTCTTTGTATTAAAAAAAGTCCATCAGGATAAATTGTTTGACCTTCTGAGTACTATAAATAACCGTAAATAAAAATTTTAAGTATAAAAAAATGGTCCCAAAATTTGAATTTTTATCCAAAATGGCTGTTAACGAACTCGTCCTTTCTTTTCGGACTTGTCGGACCTTTCTTTTCTTATCCTTTCTCAATCATAAATTATGAGATTGAGAAAAATGAGAGGCCCTTTCATTTTTTTAATTAATTTCAGTTTTTAAATCATTTGAATTCTCTAAAGTAAAACGCTGTTACTTTTCTCTATAATATTGAAATTTTATCCAATATAAATAAAATTGAAAATAAAGTTTCACAACTATAGTCTCAATAAACTTGTTCCCTGTCATTCTTTTAATTGTTGTAATTTCGTTTTCTGAGTCTTGTTAATTTTTCGTTGTGTATTTTTATGTTAAACAAATTTTTAACTAAACTCAAACCCTTTAATAGCCCTCCCTTCTATAGCCCTTCCGAGAATCGATGCCGCACGGTATGTAGGTATAACAGGGCTGCGCGGGTTCTGCGGCTGTCACTCAGGCGAGCAGTCAGGGGTAAACAAACAAAAGCGGATCAGGCTATAATGAGTTAGTTCCCACCCACCCTCAGCCCCAACATCGGTTCTATAGAAGTAAACTGCATTACCAATTTTATGGGGGAGGGGGTGGGTCATGCTAAAAACTATAGTTCGAACAGGGGTTGGGGGTTACTGTAAAAAAGTTACGAACTTAGATAACATGTAGTATGTTTCTTTATTATTAACTTTTAAAGAATTGTTCTCTTTTTTTCTCTGTTTTTAAGAAACCCCTTTTTCTCGTTTTTTTCGCTTAAATGTTTTTTGGTAGAAAGTCTACTATTATATTTGTGGTTCAGAATTCAACTCATTTGGATAGAAATTCTAGTATTCAGTCGAAAATTTTATTATTCTGTACAAAATGCAACTATTTTGTTAAAAAGTCACCTTGTTTCATTAGGAATTCAGAAGCTTGGTTAAAAGTTGAACTACTTTGTAAAAAAATTATTCTTTTGGTTTTAGATTCACCTCTTTGGCCGAAAATTTAACTATTCTATTTTTATGTCTTTTGCTGCAAATTTGGTTTAAAATTAAGTTTTTTTATTTCAAATTAATCAATTTTTATAACTAATAAACTGGTTTAATGAAAATTTAACTTTTTGTTAGGAAATTAACTTTTTTCTTAAAAAATAATATTTTTTGTTGAAAATTCAAGCTTTTTATAGATAAATCGTCCTCCCGGCTTTAAAATTTAAAAATTTGGTTAAAAATTAATATATTTTGTTCAAAGATCATCTTATTTTGGTAGATCATTAATATAATGCTGAAAAATTCTTTTCTTTGGTTGAAAATTTAACTATTTTTCTTCGCAAATTATCTTCTTTAATTGAAAATTAAACGACTTGGTTAAAAGTTGAGCTTTATCATTAAAGATTCATATTTGAGGTTCACTCTTTTGTTGAAAATTTAATTCCTCGATTTAATTGAAAATTAATCTTTTTTTAACATGTAAGAATTTTCTTGACATTTTGTGTTTTTTGTTTTGTTCAAAACTAATTTTTTTATCTGAAAATTGCAATTGTCCATTTTTGTTAGAAACGTATACATTATAAGTTTAAAATTTAAATATTTGGTAGAAAATTCATTTATTTTGTTAAAATTTCATTTTTTTGGTCGAAAATTAGTTTTCTTGATTTTTTTCACATTGTCTTTTTATTAAAAATGCAATTGTTATGGTCTAAACCAGTCTATTTTGTGTAATAATTTAACAATATGGTATAAAATTAAAATAGGATTCGTTTGTAAATGAACTTTTCTGTGTTTGTTAAATCTAGTTTTTTAAAAATCATATTTCTGTAAGATTTACTTCTTTGACTTAAAATTTAACTTTTTTTGTTGAGAACTTGGTATTTTTTATGTTAAAAATCACTTCTTTTCTCTGAAAATTGCAACTTGTCTATTCTTGATTAGAAATTGATCCTTTATAAGTTGAAAATCCAACTATTTGATAGAAAATTCATGGTTTTATTTAGCTGTAAGGCATAGCGTAAGTTACATGTTTGAGATAATAAAAGACCCTGCGATCCTCTTCGTGACTTTCGTACCTAAAAACCAGCTGATGTGTACCATGTGAAAATTATGTCGAAACTATTTACGAAAAAAATAAATCACGATTTTTAAACTCCCAATTGGATAGTTTTTCTTTGTTATTGCAAACTTAAGAAAATTCACTTGAAATAAATAAAATCAAAAATTTTTCAATCCTTGGTGGGAATGTTTTTACAAGTACAAAAAAGTATAACTATTTTTACATGAAAACACCAATGAATATAATAATTTTTTTAATACTAAGAACTTCAGGTAGCCGTTTTAATCAAGGAAACAAATTTCCGGTCAGTTCCCGGTTCCAAAAAATTATTGAATTATTTTAATTGTTTGGAATTCTTTCCTTTTCCATTTTTTTTTGTAATAGCCTTAGTTGCTGAAATGCACCCTTATACGAATTATATTTCTTTTGAATTTTGTTGGATTCTTCGATTCTTTGAATTATTTTTATAAACAATTTGGATTTCTTTGAAGTTGTGAATTCTGCCCTCAAACTGTTCAAATTAAATTTTAATGTGTAAGGCACAGTCTAGTTATTAGTTTTTGTAATTAATCAAATTATGAGAAAAAAAATTATACGTTTCAAATAATAAAAAAGAAACAGAATTTAATATAATTTTGAAAAATAATTAAATGAGTGGTGCAAACCTTAAATTTATCCTCAGAATAAAATGTAAATTGTCAATTCGACACTACAGAGAAGTGTCAATATTACTACAGTTACACCTTAATTATGCGAAAAAAATATAATATTTCAGGATTTAAACATACACGTAGCAGAAATTTGTACAGTGAAGTATTCGAACCTTCAATTCACTATTTTTGTAAAAATTATATTTTTTTAAATAATTTTTAAAATTTCGCTACAATACTAAAATATGACAAGAATTTTTTTAAACTTATTTATATAGTATGTCGAAAATTTCTCTTTTAAAAGAAACCAGACGAGGAATTAATTTGACGAACCTTTATTAAATTTTTAAATGTAACTAAATTCTGAATTAAACCAAAATTTATTTACTCTTTAAATTTATCTTAATTTCATTTAAATTTTAAATTTAGTTTGAAAACATTATTTTATGAAATTTCACTGAAAATCTAAAGTACGAAAAGATTTTTTAAAAAATTTATTTAGTATCTCGAAAATGTCCCTATTTTAAAAAGAAATTAATTAATTTTAACACAATAATAAATGTAATAATTTTGGGCCCTCATTAATTTTAATATTTTCGGCGTGCAGAGACAGCTATAGATATGGATGGCGAAGACAAGCGCGAGAATCGAGAGACAGAAAATCACCGGCACGTTCGGTTTGGCTTTCAATATGCGCCTTGGCTCCACCCCTCCCGTAGACGTAGGCAAAGGACACGGTGGCCATAGAAACAACGAAAAGTTGAAGAGAGCAGCACCTAGAGGCATGCAAAAATGTAGTTAGATATATATATCGTTCTCCCACTCCGACCTCCCCTGTCGCATCTATGCTTATAATATCTTTGCCGAATGGAGCCTTTACAAAGTACCCGTAAGACCCCATTCGGTTCCTTTTTAAAAAACTAAAAAAATAACCAGCAAAATCAACTTTTAAATTGTTGAAATTCGGATTCTAAGTTAAAATTTGCATTAGAAACTCACGAATAATCGCAATACTTTTTCTTGCAGCAATGTTTATAATTTAAAATGATATAATTTTCGGTATTTAAGTTCATATTTCTGTTCTACCTTCTCAGTTTTTTCCACGTTGAGTTCTGAGTTATATGATTTAAAATTCAAAAACGCCTTTTTCAATTTATGCTTTCAGTTTTTAATTCTTTTTTCAAACCATAATTCGACTATAAATACTTAAAATTTGTATGTTGATTCCATTCCAGTATTTTCATGTTCAAACTTAAAATCAAGAGAGAACATGAAAGTAACATTGAATGCATTTCCGTTTGTTCTTGATGTGCCCGGTAACAAGCGTTGACTTCAGAAAAATTAAGAATTTGTATTCCTATGAATACGCGATTTTTCCTCCGTCTAAAAATCCCCCAACGGGAACAGAAAAAGTGCAAATCCTATTCCTCTCAATCGACTTAGTAAGATTTAACGAAAGCATTTATTTAACCTATTTTTCATTATTAAATCTTTTTATAACTTATAAATTCAACAAATATTAAAATTTATATTTATTTATATTTTAATAATTTATTTAAACGTCTTAAAAAATGCAACAAAGAAATCTATGCAAATGTGTGAATTTAAATAATTTTAACTCTAGAGAGGCAGAGTTGAATTGTTGAGAATTAAAATTTCAGAATTTACCGGGTATAGTATTAATGAAAACGGTCGCTTAGTGGCGGCGAACCCGCTACTACAAAGCACAACTAGTTTAAATATATATTAGGGTGGTCCAAAAATTCATTGTAAAAATTTTTCACTCTAGATGGCAAGACACCCCCCCCCCCAATTTTCCATTTCCGGAGAAAGAAAATCCGTAATTTTTTCGAAATTCAAATATTAACACGTGCCACCGGGGACTTCAAAGTCCCATTTAATTAAACAATTTTCATTTGTTTAAAGGAATGCAAATTATTTAAACTATTATTAATTCCCCAAAAATGTACAAAATAATCGTATTTTCTGATTGAAAGTCAATATTTTGTCATCGTTTGGAATATCACATTTTTCTAAAAACCTGCAATTGTTTAAACAATTATTTTTTATTTTCAAAATTTCTGAAAATTGAGCCAGAGATGTCCGATTTATTCAAATTGGTATCCTATACTACTTTTTCTTGAATATTTAAATGATTTAGATACATTTCTTCTAATGTTTAACAAGTTTATATTTGTTTAAACCATTTTTATTTGCTCAAGCAGTTATTTTTCGATAACTAAAAAAATGAAATGAAATAGAAGACACAATTAATTAAGATTTTAAAATCATTTTGGGAAAACTAATTATTTAAACAATTTATATTTGTTTAAACAATTAAAAAGTGGTAAATGTATTCTTTCTATACACTATACAGTCATAGAAATTTATTAAGCATTAAAAGAAATGTATCAAAATTATGTAGTTATTCAACAAAACGTAGCACATGATACTAATTTGTAAAGAAAGCCACTTTTATCCGGTTTTTTACCCAAATTCTTGAAATTTAATAAGAAACTATATTTCTTAAAATTATTATTATTTATCTATAAGTAAAATAATGCCTTTCTTTTTTTAAACATCTCTCAGGGAAAACGCATATGTTACAGTGCGATACCGTCACACTAAATCTTTATTTTCCCAGAACAACCTACCGATAGAAATCTTAGAATATATATTGAAGATTTTCAGGCGCATAATAATTAACACGTAGAGAGGCTATCTCAATAGAATAGCCGACACTTAAGGGGATTTATTAGCATGGCAAAATAATGGAAAACAGGATTCCATTTTAAAGCCGCAATTTTGAATATGTTTTTCTGCTTTTTTGCATACGGCATCCATATGTTTGTCTATTTTGTCGGCCAGCGCCGGTTTTCGAATCAACTGTTTATATTTTGTTTAATAATAAAACAGGAGAGAACAATAGAGAAAAATTTCAGTGACACTCAGTTTGGACTCTCGCAGCATTCTCATCAACGCTCGTGAAACTCAAGAGGCAGACACCCTGGAGCGCGTCAAATGTCGCGTCGAGATGCTCGTAAATCATGACCCTTTGATTGTTATGAGATGCAGGTCAGTTACAAATACCTAAAGTATTGAAGCATGAATTGATTCAATTTTAATTAAGAGAATTAGCTTATTCATATAATTGGAAGAAAGTGAAAACAAGATCCATTAAAATCTGTTAATATTTGCAGCACTAATATAAATTTTAAAGTGCACATGATAGTATAGCCAGATACGTCGTAGCGTTTCAAACCATGCGGATCGAAGTATCTTTTCATTGACCAGAGAATATTTTTTTTATATTTTTCTGAACATTTTCAAAATGTTCAAAAGTTTACAACTTTTCTAATTTTCATCGAAATTGAACATTTTATTTGAATAATTTGCAAATCTTCTACCCATATATAAGAAACTTTGACAAAAATGTCTAAAATTTAAAAAATTTGAAAATTTTGAAAATCCTCTTAATTTTTTTAATTGTGGGCTAATCAGAAAATTCAGCTATAATAGTTTTAAAATATAGTTGACATCTAGGGCAAATTTTGTATGAAATTTTTGGATCTATGAAAAAAAAACTATTTTGAAAATTTTTTGAAAATTTTCAAATTTTTGAAAGTATATAACTTTTCTAATTTTCATCAAAATAAAAAATTTTATTTAGATTATGTTGAATCCTGGGCGATATGCATGGAAGTATGTGAAAAAATGTCAGACCACCCTCATGCCATGCCTATTATTACTGAAAGACCTGTAGCTTTAGCAGAATCTTCCCTGTGTGAGGATTTCTTCTATGAGGGTATACTGTCGAAACTTATGTTACAGTTACAATTTTTAGGGTTCTTTTTAAATACTGTGTGTTACTTATTAAAATGTGTCATCCATATAACAATTTATGTGGAAACTGTATAAAGATTAAGAAGACCTGCCTCCAATAAAAGTAAATGGATTGATTACCAGAATTTGCTGTTTTTTTTTAATATAAATATTTGCCCGAAACCTGGATTCGAACTTGTAAACTCGCAAAGTAATATTTACCGAATATGAAGGTGTAGAAATCTGCGATTCAAGGATGCTGTACATCTCTCAAAAATATACATTTGAACAGTTTTGTTCCTTTATATATGGATAGAATACTTACAATCATCTTTTTAACCCAATTTTTCATTTCATCTTATTAAAAAGTTCATAATTTGATATTCAAGTAAGTGCACAAGATGAAAATGATAATTTTTATCGAAAGAAGTCAGTAATTGCTCTAGTAAGCTTTTCTCACATTGTGGGAGTAGGTGTCAAGTTGTCGGCAAAGCTACACTTTTGAATGGACTTCAACGTTTCAATTCTTACTGCAATTATTACTCGATTTTCCGGAATATGTTTTTCACTTTTTTCCAATTATATGAAGAAAACAAATTGTGGCAATTAAAATTGTATCCAGTCATCCTTTCAAATGTTAGGTTTCGTAACCGGCATGAATCTCTTGTCAATGAAAAGATAATTCGTTCCGCATGGTTCGAAACACTACGATGTATCTGGCTATACTGTCGTGTGCACTTTAAAATTTCTATTATTACTGCAAATGCCGATTTACATTAATTTTGTTTTCACTTTCTTTCAATTATATGAACAAGCTAATTCTGTTAATTAAAATTAAATCAATTCATGCTTTCATACTTTAGGTATTTATAACTGACCTGCATCTCATGACAATCAAAGGGTCATGATTTACGAGAATCTCGACGCGCCATTTGACACGCTCCAGGGTGCCTGCCTCTTGAATTTCACGAGAGTCGATGAGAATGCTGCGAGAGTCCACACTGAGTGTCACTGAAAATTTTCTCTATTGTTCTCCTGTCTATTTCATATACGCGTGTTAACTAATCTTTGCTAAAAGGTTATGGCCCAGAACGCATTGGAAAAATATAAATTTTTGTTGAGATCAAGACTCGAGTTATTTTCTTTGTTGAGGTTGACTTCGGTTTCGACAGGGTTCGTAAGTACATCGTCAGGATGAACGCGACCGGTTTAAGATTTGAAGTGCTCAATCAGGACAATTACGACACTTGGAAACTTCAAATGCGTGCAATTCTCATCGAGAACGACGCGTGGGGTTACGTGAGTGGCAGAATTGTTAAACCCGAGGTTTTACAAGGCAATACAGCATCTCAACAAGAAGCAGATAGATAGGAAGAAGCTGATCTGAAAGCGCAATCGGACATTGTGCTTGTGCAATCAGTGCAACTGAAATTAAGCAAATAAAAAGTTGAACATCCGCGCGAGAAATTTGGACCAAGTTGGAGAACATCTATCAATCTAAGGGTCCAGCGCGGAAAGATGCGCTCTTAAATCACTTGATGTCCTGGAAAATGCTAGATGGTGACGATGCACAAGAATATTCTAGTGATTTTATCGATACGGTAGATAAGTTGACAGAATTAGAAGTCGAAATCAATAAGGATTTATTGGCTGTCTTGCTTCTGCGCAGCTTGCCGTAAAACTTTGAGAAATTTCGGTGCGCGATGTCGTCACGTGATGAATTGCCGTCTTTTGAAACGCTTCGAATCAAAATTTCTGAAGAATTCGATGCTCGAGAAGAAACAAGTCGAAATCCAGTACAGAATGCGATGGCTGTGGGAAAATTTTAAAATAAAAACAAACAAAACCAGAATATCTATGTGCAAGGATGTCAATTCGTTCGCAGAAATCGATCAAGAGTATAATCGAGAAAAGTTAGGTCTTGCTAGTAGCAGTGCATCTACAAAAATATTGGGAAAAGACACAGATTGGGAAAATTACTGATACGGGACACAATGTCCTGTCACGACGAGTTTTTGGGTCCAGTAAGTTAGTTAGATGAAAAATTAAGAAATGTGACCAATGGTTGATTATATATTTAAGCGGCTTGAGAGCCTCTAAGTTTTCTTCAGCTATATTGACGATATCCTTCAAATTCGAAGCTGATTCCAATTTTAGAGGTTTTAACGAAAAGAGAATAGAAAAGTGATAATTTATTAATATTCTCTTATTATCGTAACGTTTTACTAACAAATTCCACGCACGCTTATAATTTTCGTTTGTAACCGGAATGTTTTTAAGGAGCTGAGCCGGCTCACCTGTTAAATTTGTTTTTAAATGATGTAATTTAACAACATCCGCAATTTCTGTATTTTCTGCAATAAGAGATTTAAACAAGTCCGAAAAATTGGACCACTCTGTATAATTCCTAGAGAACGTTGGTAAAGTAATTTTCGGAAATGACCTTGCAGAAGATGATGAGACATGCTGATTAACGGTCATTGAAGAGTTAGATGCCTGTACGGAGGCAAGAGCGTCGATTGCATGGAAGAATTTCACCCTTAGCAACTTGATACCACTCTGTTGCTGAAACTTTTGGTAATTTGTTTCGAGCGTCTCTAATCGTGTTCGAAGCATACCGCGTGGGTGTACTGTTGGAACCGAATGGAACGAATTTTTTATGCGGCTAGCAAGTTTCACTTGCTCGAAAAGGCACAGTTCAGCCTGTGTTTTAGACATTTTGAACGACCGAACTTTGTACTGACAAGAAAAGTTAGTTAATTACCGACAGTCATTGCATACATTTCTTTCAAAACACACGAATAGTCTGGTGTGATTGACAGGAGTAAACAATAGTCGGCTGTCAAGGGTATACGCATGCCGATAAATTACGTACACTGGCTCGAAGGGTAACACATTGGTTGAGAGCAAACTGCCGAAACGAAAAATAAGGATAAGAATTAAATGTACGTTACTCCCTTTAGATATCCTCGCTGCATGTTTGATTTGGATGAAGCTTTTTCATTCCTATGTACATTGAACTTCACTAGGAAATTCACAATTCTCTTTTGTCTCTCTGAGTAATCCCAGAAGATCTCACTGAACAAAACCCTATCTTAATATTGTTCAATCACGATGCACATATGTTAATTACACTCGCGAACTATCCAGAAAGTACGACTCACTTTATCCGGTTCGAAGGACCAAAATAGTTCGCGAGCGAGAGAAGATTATGTGGAAAAAAAGTCTTAACGTTTTCAAACTTTTTTAACGACAAATACATAGAAGGACGGGTCACTTAGCTGAAGAATACAACACAATTTTTCAGTATTAAAAAATTGCTTTAAAAATCAAGCTGGTATATATTAAATAAATTAAAATCGTACACATTGATAAAATCTGACACAAAATTATTATTTCGAACTTGTCTACCGAAACGACGAGACAAGTTCTCAATTTAACGTTCGGACGACGACTGAAATTTCCATGCAGAAGGTACGCAAAGTTCTCACTCATTGAAAGCATATGACTCAACAAATCGAGGAATAAGGATAAGAGAAGAAAACGATAACACTTTAAAATTAAAATTCCATTAAAATATAAACATGTAAAATTAAAGTCTAAAAGGTAAAGTCGATGTTAAATTATCGAAATTAAAATTAAACAATGTAGTTAATAAAATATAACAGTCAATTCCGAACACTCACCTTCTCTCCATTTAGCAACTTACCATCTAAAAAAAAATTAAATTTTTTGTTTAAGCTAAAAATTACGCTTTTTATTGTTATTCGCAAGCGAGCATGATCCAGTTTAAGGTTTCTATCCCTGTGAGATTGTAAAATTCCACATTTGATTCTCGAAACTAGATTTTTTGTAATCGTGCATTTTTGCTTTTAATTGAGAAACAATTCAGCTCAGGAGTAAAGTTATCTTTTATCTTTAAATGGTGATTTTAATTTTACAGAATGGTATTTCGCTCTCCTGGGAAATTCCGACTTTGTTCGTTATCTACCTCTATGTACTAGAAGCGGTCATTTATCAGTGACATTGAAAATGAAGCGATTACAATTGTCATATGGTTAAAAATAATCTAATTTTTAACACATAGTTCTACCCTGCATTTATTCTTTGGGGGTAAGGGTCAGTAGGGCCATAATTGTTCAATGTTTCAGGCTTCTAATCAAACACAATTAATAAGGATGTATACTAATTATTTCAAGTTAAAAAATAATCATGGTTAAAAATAATTTTTAAATTTGTAGAAAATAATCCTATTATCAGGCGAACTATAGAAAAAATACTTCAGGTTACTTTTTCTACTAAAGAGTAGAAAAAAAGAAAAATCTATACTTTTTAATTAACTTAGAAAAATTTAATGGAAGAGTATTGAGAGGAATTAAAAAATTAAGGAATGAAAAAGAAGTAATACAAGGAAAGAGAATACTGTCGCTTTGAAGACGCAAAACAAAGTCCTTTTAAGCGATTCAAACAATTTAATTTGTAAATATAAAATAATTATGTTAATAGAAATAATTTTTAGCATTGTCAAAGAACACTTTATAATTCTGTTTAAAGATAAATAATTTTGTTTACTTAACACAACATTACGAAATGAATTTATTATTATTTATTATATTATTAAATCTATAATTTATTTAAAAATATAAAATATTATAATTAAAATTACTCCACCGTTATGCCAGACACAAAAATTGAAATTTCCAAACTTATATTCGATTAAAACGAATAGAAAATTGTGCACTTATTTTATAGAAGTATTTAAAATACTCGAAAATAAAGTGTAACCAGGTAGCTTGCCACTCGCAATTATTCCATGGCCAGCACGGACTCAAAGAAATCTGACTAATTAGGAAAGGAATCTAAATAACTGTAGTATGTTAAGTGTGTGGGTAGAAAAAAGGTTTTCTTATTTTTGTGTAATTTATTTTGTAAGAAATTTTGTAAGAAAAACATTAAGAGAACTTCAAACGCGCAATATTAATGATCAATTTAAGGGTTAGGGCTATTAACTTGATGTAAAAGGGGAAAGTCCGACGTCCTCGGTGTTGTCAGATCCATAATTAAGCGAGTCGCAAGTTGGGTGCGCCTGAGTCGCACGAAAACCGCGCACGTTTGAATAGCCCAAAATCGCGCGCCTTCGACTTGAAGTAGCCCAAAGTAGCGACTTTCATAATAATGTTCCGAGGAAAAGGGATAAAAAGCACAGAAACGATAAATATATAATATTTATTATATTTGCTTATACTAAATTTACAATTTACTTTTGGATTAGAATTACATTAGAATGAGATAGAATCATTAAAATCCGTACTTCCTCATTATAATGCATTAACGCACTGGTTAGGTAATAAATTCAGTTCAACTCTGGTGTCCCGTCGATTATGGTGTATTTGATCACCTGTCTGATGGTCGACAGCCAGCAGAAGTCATAAGAGTGAAAAAGATAGAAATTACTTTTCTTCCAGTTTTTCGCTTTCTGTCTCTTTTACTCTTATAGCTTTTCTGCTGGCTGGCGACCAGTAAACTGGCGTGTGAAAACAACATTACTTACACGTGCCACGTACCTTTTTGTAGGTAGTTGAACTTTTCCCGTTTCGGCGACAAAAGATTGAATCACGATTGCGATTACTGTTAGTGTTAACGTCTTGACCATTCAGAGCGCTAGAGCCGACGTTGACAGCAGGGCTCTCAAAGTGGGTAGCCTTCCTGGCGGACCGCAGGAACCGAATGGAGCCTCTACAAAGTACCCGCAAAGACCCCATTGGGTCCCCATTCGGTTTATTTTTAAAAAACTCGAAAAAAAGCTAAATCAACTTTTAATGCGTTATACGTCTTATATTTTTTTAAACTTTTTACCTTTGCAAAAAAAAAAACTATTGCGATTATTCTGTGACCTTCTATAGGGAATTTTAACGTCGAAATCGAATTTCAACAATTTAAAAGTTGCTTTTGCTGTTTTTTCGAGTTTTTCAATAAGGAACCGAATGGGGACCCAATGTGTTCTTTACGGGTACTTTGTAGAGGCTCCATTCGGTTCTTTTGGTCCGCCAGGGCTGCAATATTCAAAATCAAGTGACAGGCCTCGTCGGATCTGGACGGACCGGGTCTCCACTTTCGATCAGGCAGGTCGCAGAAACAAATCTAACTACACCTCTTGACAGTAACGTATCTTAAAATGTACAAGGCCCTAACATTTCTACAAGCCAGTGAATTTTCATGCATACAGCACTGACTTCCGTCGCGTGGAGTCTGCTGCGTTTTTACGCTCGTGTGCCTACCTATCACGGCCATTGGAGAAGTTTACGAGTGGAAACTACATCCCTCCGAGGATTTCGATGCGACGAGTCCCGATGCGACAGGTCCTACTGTAATTTAATTTGACTTTGATTCACGCGGCAAATTACAGCCAATTGCAAAATCCCCGATTTAATTCACGCAGAGGGCCACTGAAGTAGCCCAATTTGTGATTAATCCCGCGATCTGGCAGCACTGTAGTCCTATCTTCATCTTTGGAAAACTGGAGCCTGTAATCCAAACAAAAACACTTGCAGTATCTCTCTTATGCCGGAATCCCGAAAAGGAGCACACCTCGAAATCACTACTCACAGGTCGGCTTGTTATCGCGACACTGCCACTACCCAGTAATAAGTGTTGAATAGAGAAAAATTAATATTTTCAGATTTCAGCGTAAAGGTGCAGATTATTCTATTATTTTAAATACGCAAGTTTTCCATCTGTCTAAAATATCATTATAAGAATAGGATATTTCAGAAATTGATTCATTTCTATTTACATAGCGACCACCGCATAGCTTCCTATTCCCCAAAGGAGAACGCGTTTTTAATGTATTGAATTCCTTGTAATTTTACCGACAGGTACACCGCACAGAGATGTTTTGTATTCCCCAAAAGTGTTTATATTTTGAGATTATTTAATTCCTTCTAATTAGTTCACAAAATATGCGTAATAAAGTGTTTTAATTCCTTCATGTGGAATGTAAGTTTGGAAATTTTAATTTAATTCAATTCAACCACATCAATTTAACCACATGTATCCACGGTCTACCTTACCACGCAGGACGGGCGGATCTTTTAGCCTATGTCACCTAGGGTTAAATTAATACTCTTAATTATCACCGAGTTCCGAATTAATAACTGGCTCCGCCCTGGTCATAACCGACGGGCAGCCATCTTTGACACTACCGGCACGTAAGCCACGTGGTCGTTTCTATCGCGATCAGCAGTGACGGTCAACGTGGAATCTACTACACCATGCCAGCCACACGTGGAGCTTATGCGGGCAGCACTTGCCGGAATGAGCCGGTGAGCGCCGGAAGCATCGCAAGAGAGATCAGTTCGTGTTGGCCATTCACGCAGTAGAAAGGAAGGTAGATTTACCTGAACTCCTTTGTTTCTGGAGACAGGATGGGACATTTTACAAAAGGACGACGAGTTCACCCAGGTAGGCTTCTGCTTTTCGTCTCTTTCGCTTCGTTTCATTTTTGGAGCCCAACGTGGGGCCGAAGCGTTGTAGACTCGAGATGATTTATTTTGCCTAATATTCGAACCAAAAGCAACCCAGCCATGACAGGATAGTGTATTTTTAATTGATATTTTTTTGTGGATTATTTTAATTACTTATGTAAAATTTTTACCCGATTTTATCTAATGCTATATAATGGGGTCGTTTTTAAAGGGCTGTATGCTATTCCGTTAATATTCAGAGTAGAATATGAATATATTTTTTAATGTTACGATTTAAATCATCTAATTTAATAAAATGTTCGATAATACAGAAATAGACGATCTAGGTACGAAATTAAGTCCGAGGAAGAGCAAAAGTTAAAGATTTTGCTCTGTTTTTGGATTTTCAAGCAAGGTTCGCAAGAACCTAGATGTTAGGTTTCATCAATTTGGAAAACTTGAGTTTTGCCTGGCTGAAGTTTTTCCAAAGCTTCCAAGAAAATAATAATATTATTATTAGAATGAATAACTTCCTACTTTGTATATAAAAAAATATGCTCAATTATGATCTGAAAATGTATTTTTGGTAGATTGTAGTGCAGGGAAAAGGTACTTAAAACTGGTGTCGCAAATTGGATGATTGTAAACAAAAAGCAATAGCTTTATGCTCGTTTGATCATCTGGATGTTTTACATAAAATAATGTGTGTCCGGCGTGTAACAGCTTCTCTCCTTCCACAAAATGTCTACACGAAGGAGTGGATAACGTGAATCTCAATCTGTGGAAAATGGCACAGTATAACTAAATCCTTATTTCGATTTAATCTATATTCTTATTGTTGTTGTGAATATTATTACTTGAATTATATTTTTGATACCATGTGATATTTATTGAATGTGCAATATCTTAAATATTTCCGTGATTTAAAATTCTTTGTGAAGAAATCGTTGTGGGCGGAAACCATGGACTTGGTTAAAAATTAGGCAAGTTTGATGACGGTGGAGGAACTTCGGGAAACCTTGGGGTATCTCAGCCTATCTGCTGATGGAGACGACATGGGAATGAGGCGGCACATAGTAAGGTTCCACCAGCAGTGCCGTCACATGCATTAGTCGTAGGAAGAGAGTGGGGAACGAGATCTGTCAGCCAAAATAAGAAGACAACAAGTGTTGCGTTTCGTGACTACGGCCCCTACAACGGATACTCCCTATGTCCCAACGATGATGTTACACGCACGAAACCCCTTTTTACCCACCGGTTATGATACCCATCCGTTCTCGGAACTTCTGCCCACACGGACTACGAACGTTGGTAGTGTTACTTTTGCGCGAAATTCAGAAAGTGTCATTGCGTTTTCTTCTTTCACCAATGCCACGCCGTCGTTTAACTATGACCTCTTCGGGCTTTCAAGGCGTAGTCCAGTCCACCGGACCAAGGACGACGGCCTACATTCAGGATTTTCACCTAGCTGATGGCGGTCGGGATAACTTTCATTCTACAAATATCTCGAATAATTCGGAGTCTCACTTCGAAAAATTAAGTTTGGAGGACATATACTCGAATGCAAGTTATGTTATAGCTATCTAAGCTAACACCAACCCTTTTTTAGAGTCTTTCTCGTCATCTTGTAACCCTTTCCATCTAGATAATTTCCCGCTCGATCGATTGAATAACCGCCTGCTCAGCATTGGTATAGATTCCATCGAGGAAAATGGGGTAATTGGCAACAATTTGCCATCGACTTTAGACGTAGATATATGGGAGAATGAACTTTCAAACGTGAGTCAGGGACGAGCTGCGTAGAAGGACGCACGGCCCAGACCCACCTATAGCAGACTATCTGCTAAACATTCCTCCGGTGTCGGAAATGGAGCAATTGCAGATGGCAACACTATGAACTTAGATGCCCTTCCTAAAACGGAGTATCGTACTTTTGAGGAATTGGAGAATGCTGGTGAAAGATTCGAAGCATCCAAAATGATAAGCAAGGCGTATGTGCCCCCTCCACCGACGAAGGATAGTTTTTAGCCCAAATTTTCCTAACGTAATAAAAGTGGGAAATTAGAAGGGGTCGCTGTCACTGAAAATTAACCCTAAGCTCAAGTAAAACGAACAACGGGGCAGGTTAAAGTGATAAAATCAATAATAAGAAGCGAGGGGTGAGTTTATATGGCAAAAAAAATAACGATTATAAAGTGGAAAGTCGATTACCTGGTACTCCAAATAAGAATGATCACATCAACACCTCAAGCATTTGGTGTACCCCCTATTTTAGGCGCTTATTCGCCTTACTTTGATTATGGCTGTTATTCCGATATTTCTCAGGCACCTATGATGCCGCCTAATTCGGCATTCATTCCATTGGGAACCCAGGTCACAGAAGCGTCTAATCTACCGACTGCCGTAGTGGAATCTCAGGACTCAGACCGGGCAGCGAATAAGGGCAAGTGATAACAGAATCCAATCACTTCACGCTTTCATTGTAGAGGCCCCTTAGATTCTCTTCGATCAAGTCAATGTGGTATTTGACGAGAGGCGCCTATTCATTACGGTTTGTGTGGATGTCCAACTTCTAAACGGACTTTTTGATCCCGGCTGGTGTTGTACCTGTATAAGCAAGCAAACTTTTGGAAAATTTAGTACCTTATTGAGAAAATTAGCTGATCAGCCACGCCCAGGAATTATGTATCCGAATTGGGTAATTGAGGAAACTGCCGGACCATCCATCTTACCACTTAAGTTTTTAGGTATAAGCAAAAGTTTTCCGATTCGCTTAGCACCAACTTTCGATTGCGAAGTTTTTTTTATCATAATTTTGCAGAATTATTTGTTTTTGACGTTAGATTCAAGCCACGTATTTGGAGAGTAGGTAACGGCATTTGACGAACGTATCAAGGACAAATATTAGGTCCTTTAGCCACTTAACCACCGGAGATACCAGATAATCGTGTGGAGGTTCCTAATATTTCTCTATCGAATAGAGTCGTACAAGTATGTGTCGGCATAAAGGAACTAAAGCCTTCGGAGGCTAAATAGTTAGACGAGTTCCTTAAGAGAATAATTCCTTCTATGCTAACCAAGCTTCCTGCAGGCACATGGTGAAACATCATATAGATATCCAGGAACATCCTTCTTTCAGACAAGCTTATCGGCCTAATTCTCCCAAGGCTGAAGAATCCTTACGAGATTGACCAAAATCGATCCGTAAATTATTGAAATATGATTTTGAGGTTAAACATAGGAAAGGTTCCCTTCGCCATGTACCAGATGCTCTTTCAAGAATGTATGAGCCAGATCAGGAGGCTGTATATGCCATCGGGAAGAAGAATGATCTGTGGTACACCCGAAGAGCACAGTTGGTCCAAGAGATGCCGTATCAGTTTCCTGACTGGAAGTTAGAGGACAATCCGCTTTGTTGTCATCACCCCGACCATCTCGCTGATCCGTTTCTGTCTGATTTAGAGGCTTGGAAACGGCTCTCTATTATTGGCCCAGAATGTTCAATGAATAGAAGTCCTATCTTTGAGAAAAGCCAATGTAGTAGATATCCACAAGTCGTTTGAGGAAACAGTTATTTTTAGATGGGAAATTTCTGAAGTACTATTCACGAACAACGGCACCAAGTTTTTGAAAAAGTTAAGTTCAAATGCCGCGTCGGAATTGGGAATTAAGCGATTGACTACCCAGCCGTATCCTGCGCAAGCTAATCCGGTAGAGCCGGTAAAACGAGTGCTTAAGACCATGATATCATCTTCCGTAGAAGATGATCATCGGAGATGGGATAAACACCTTCCTCATTTTCGCTTCACACAACACTGCCGTACGTAGTTCGACTCGGGTTTCGCCAGCAATCCTATATTATGGTATAGAGCCTAGACTGGCAAGGCTGCTGAAAAGGGAGGAGGAGGGAGCCTCTGCTATTAATCCCTTAGCTGTAGAAGATAGAGAGTGTAGGATTAAGCGATTTTCAGCACTTAGTGATTTGGTTGCACATCATTTAGACGTAGCGTCTTATCGTCAAGATAAATACTATAATCGCCGTAGACGCGACATTCAATACCAAAAATGGGATATTGTAGGCTGTTGATTATGTCGCTAGGAAATTATCCCCTAAATATGCGGGTCCGTTCAAAGTTGGAAAAGTAATATCACAGTGCCATAGAACCGCTGGTATAAGCCAGTGACGTTACTGGATCTGGAACTGAAGAGGAAGCCACTCTTAAAAGAAAGCGGGGAAGAACCAGAAAGGCAGGTGTCCCCAGCGACAAGTTAGGAGAAATCGGTGGTACACGGAGATCCGGGGACATCCCTAGCAGGGGCCGCCCTTTTGGCCGCAAAATGGGGACACTTCGGCAGGGGACTCTTAGCATCCCGATCGCGCATCTTGCGCGTGGCTTGACAAAACTCCAGGAAACTGTAAAGGAGTGGCACTGAAGGCTCGGCCACACCCAAAACCGATAAAGTGCAAGAGGAAGAAGAAGGACCACGCTGAAACAACCGACTAAGAAAGGAATAGGGTACCTTTCGATCCCCTTCCTCTTTGAAGCCGAAGGTGAAGACCGAGAATTATCGACGGGAGACGAGTGGCAGCGATGTTACAGGGAGGCGCGATCAGAAATGCTCGGTTACTGTGGAAGAGTCACCTGATTCTTTTGCTTCGTGAGATTATGAGAAGCCATCTCCTCTTCAGAGCATCGACGCTCAGGTTTGGGCCCCGCTCAAGTTGCCTCTGCCTCCTACGTAATTCCCAATTATGATGGTTGGAGCGCCCCGGGATGTCATCCGACCAACCTGATGAAAGGAGGAAGACCGAAAAGCCGCCATCCTTTGCGAAAGTCGACGTTCTGGTTTCGGTTCAACTGGGATTACCCCAAGTCACGAATACAGCAATACTTTTCTGCTCATGGGTCTTGTAGATAGCAAACTTTAGTCAATATTATTTAATACATTTTATACGTTTTCTGTTGCCTTCCGAGCACTATTCCATCTAACTTTATCTTTTCTTGAAACATTCAGAAACATAGTCAGCCCAAGAACCGACTAATATAAACTACACTTCAGTGGGTAATCAGACTTGAGATGCGACTTGCAAGTGGGATTGCTGACGCTTGCTGGCTTTGGGGAACCTGCTGGTCAGTCTGGGAGGGGCCAGCACGGACTCATAGAAATCTGACTAATTAGGGAACGAATCTGAATAACTGAATAAATAGCAATATTGCCGCTGACATGTGAGTACGCGCGATCTCTTTGTCTGTTCATGATCGTTATATTCTGTGTTCTTGTGTGACTATTAGCGTTATATCGGTTATAGTGATGTTTAAGAAGTGGTTCTTTGGCTCTAATTAACTGGGTGTGTTTGATTCTCCTAACTTCTAGTTACTTATATAGTGGAATCTAGTTTCATTTAACATTATCTGTGCTTATGGGAAATGCAAGCAACAGATTAATCTTGATGATAGATTCGTAGAATGCAAGGGATGTCCTTCCCGCTATCACAATGTGTGTGCTTCGAAGATTAGATGCAGCGCTGATGGCATTTTTCAACGTTGCTGCGGTTCTAGATCAAACTCCCCGGCTGACGATGATAGAGGAAGTTCGATAACTATTGGCACTAACAAACTTCAATCTATGCTTGATGACCTAAACAATGTTATGAAGACATAATACGAAAAGAGTCACATAGAACTAAAAAGTGATTTTGAGAAAACGCGTATTTCTGTTGACAATCTTTCTTCTAAAATTGAAAATGTCTCTTCTACGGTATCTCAAATGGATATGCGTTTGACAGAACTTAAAAATAAAGTTTGTGAAAATACTAGTTCTCTTAACAGAAGGATTAATGAAGTTCAAGAAAAGATAAATAAAATCGAATCCAGCCAACACCATGATCTCTCAAACCAAGAAGGATGTGATGTGGAATCCTGCATTGAGGAAATCAGCCTACGTAATGCACGTAAGAAAAATATTTTAATATTTAACTTACCCGAAATCGAGACTGAAGGGGAGGTCTCTCCTTCACGCAGTGGTATCATTCAGGTCTTTGACGTGCTTAAACTAATTAATCCATCTATATCAATCCCCTCTAACACTATTCATTTCTTTCGCATTGGACAGCGATCCCAGGCCCTAGATCGTCCTGTCAAGGTCATATTTAGATCAGAAGCAGATGCCTCATTAATGATTCGAGTATATGTCCTGATGAAGAAAAAGAACTCGATTCCGGATGCAATAAAGGAATATCGAATTTCCCGAGATCAAACATTGATACAACAACGCAATTTCAAGGAGCAGAAGAGGATACTAAACGAACGTCTTGCCAGAGGAGAGAAGGATCTCCGGATAACTTACAGAAACGACGTCTTCGTAATAGTTCCTGCCAAGAAAACCTAGCAAATGACACTCTAACGTCATCTGTTCCATCTGTAAGGTTATATTACCAGAATGTTTGAGGTATTAATAGTAAATTGCTACATTTAACCAAGTCTCCTGATATTTATGATTACGACATTATTGCCTTCACAGAAACTTGGCTAAAACTATCTATTACCAGCGCTGAGGTGTTTGATTCGAATGTATTTCAGGTTTTTAGGGATGACCGAGTAGATATGATTGGTGGTGGTGTCCTTGTTTCAATTAAAAATATATACCAACTACGTGAAAATTAATCTTTCTGCTGTAATTCAAGCAGCGCCTTTAATTAACATTGTAGGGGCAAAAATTTATTTCTCAGCATTACGAGTGATTATAATAGTAATTTACATTCTACCTGTCGTCTCAGTCCAAATTCTTGAGGGGATTCTTCTAGCTCTTGTATCTATTCGCGAAATTTCTGACAGTAAAATTATTATTCTGGGGGACTTTAATATTTCCCACTTCAAAAATCATTTTACTAATATCAAGCCTGATAATAAAGCAGCTTTATTCACCTATTTTTGTGAATACTTTGAGTTAAAGCAATTTAATTAAATTGAAAATTGTAATAATCGTTATCTTGATTTAGTTTTTGCTAACTTTGAAGTCGGAATTAATAAAATTATTGCTCCTATCCTAACAGAGAATATGTACCATGCACCCTTAAGCGTACAGCTTTATTTAAATATAAAAAATAAGAATTCCACACAAAAATTTGTCGATAAGTCCAAATTCATAAGGTATAATTTTAAAAGTGCTGACTTCAATTCATTTTACATGAGTCTAAACAACAATGATTGGTCATCCCTATGGCTCTGTGATATGCCCGAGCAAGCAGTTTCTTCTCTTTATATACAAGTTTATGATGTAATTGACAAAACTTTTCCATTATTCAAATTGAATAAATTCGTAGAGCGTTTTCCATCATGGTATACCTATGATATAATAACTGATATTACATTGAAAAATAAATTTAAAGCTAAACATGACTCAACGCATAGCCTTTACTATCTTGTTATGTTCAAAAAGCTACGTGCTAATATTAAAAAACGGATTGAAGTTGCATTTGCTGGTTGTACGCACAAAGCAGAGGTAAAAATATTTTTAGAACCATCTTTACTTTGGTCGTATTTCAATAGATCAAAGCGTGTTAATAGAATACCAGGTGTAATAACTTTTAATGATATCGAATATACAGCTTCTCAGGAAATGATATAAAACTTTTGATGACTACTTTAGTAGTGTTTTTGCTAAGTCTATTGTTCCTACGTTGTTACTAGGTGAGGCGTATCAGCGAGGAATGGGTGACCATATTCAATTTTCTGAAAGTACTGTATCAAAAGCAATGAAAAAGTTACCAAGTAAAATTACTGCTGGGCCTGATATAATTCCCGCTTTTGTAGTTTGGGTTTGTGAATTTGTATTTACCCCAATTCTTACAAAAATCTTTAATCTAGCATTGGAAAGTGGTATATATACTAAGGAATGGAAAAAAGCTAGAGTCTGTCCTGTATTTAAAAAAGGACTGAAATCTGAAGTTACTAACTAAAGGCCTATTACTATCTTAAATACATTTTCTAAAGTGTTTGAAGTATGCCTGTACGATATTATATATACCCTTATGGCAAAAAATATATCAACATTTCAGCATGGCTTTATTCCCTGGAGATCTACCACTTTCAATCTACTTGTATTTACGCAGAATATAAAGGACTTCCTTGTCTAGTATGATCAGGTTGATGTTATTTTCACAGATATTTCTAAAGCTTTTGATAAAGTTGACCATGCTCTATTACTTGATAAACTTCGTAAAATGGAAATTCCCCACAAGCTCTTGCTCCTTATAACATCGTACCTTACTGATAGGCATCATATGGTTCGGTATAGCGGTTATTCCGTTAGAACTCTCGTCTTTCTTATGAGAGCATGTAGACATTTGAGAACCACAAAACCGCTTATGACACTATTTTTCTCACTGGTTAGATCCAAAATTGAATATGCGTCTATTATATGGTCCCCACATACAAAAAAGTATATAGCTGCTATTGAAATCTGTCAAAGACGTTTCCTTAAATACCTAGAGTTTAAGGAGGACAAAACTTACCCTGCTCGGGGATCTGATCACCAAGCGCTACGTAATAGATTCCATATATGGGCTTTTAAGATAGACGCACATTCACAAGCATTCAAATATTGTTTAAAATTATCCGAGGACTAATTGATAGTCCATCATCACTTGCATGTATACCAATAAATGTACCGTAGTTTAACTCTAGAACCTCGACTATGTTTTACTTCTCAAATTCTAGGAATTATTTTGAGTGTTTGTGGGTAGGAAAAGGTTTTCTTATTTTTTTATAATTTTTTTTGTAAGAGATTTTCTAAGAAAAACATTAAGAGAACCTTAAACGCGCAATGTTAATTCTCAATTTAAGGGTTAGGGCTATTAACTTTATATAAAAGGGGAAAATCAGACTCCTACATTTTCCTTTGGAAAACTGGAGCCTCTAATCTAAACAAAAACACTCACAGGTCGGCCTGTTATCACAACACTGCCACTACACCACATGCATACACGCTCTATCTTACCACGCAGGACGGACGGATTTTTTATTTCATGTCACCTAGGGTTAAATTACTACCCTTAAGGGCATGCTCTACGGTGATCACGTGACTAAACTAGTCCTCGGTTATGAACTTTTTTTTTTGGTTTTCACTGTGTCCACACGGATTGAGATCTCGTTTTTAAACTTTGACAGATAAAATAAAAAGCACTAAAGAACGTTCGTATACATCAATATATTGGTAATTTTAAATAAAGTTTATTTATAAATTGATGGAATAGGATATTACCATTCGAGTTATAGCACTTTTCAGATCATTTTTCGTTTGATGCATTTTAGATTTTTTTATTCGCTCATATTGAGCACTGACACCAATTTTAAAATAAATCGTCTAAGCCTTGAAAAAAATTAATACAAGGAATAAAATGTCCACATTCATTGCAAATCAACAAATAAGTATCTGCACACACGTAACCTATCATTATTTTTTTGGGCATTTTTAGCGATTTCTAGCGGAGAAAAAAAGAAAGTTTGAACGTCGATAAAGTCGAGATCAAGTGACTTAAGTTCGTTCATGAAATTTTTGTGTATAAAGAACGAAATGATTTTCATTTTTTTTGGTCCTCACTACGTCCACACGGATTGAGATATCGTGTTCAGGATTTAGGAAGTTATACAGAAAGCACTAAGGAACGTTTCTATATATCAAAATGTTTTTAATCACGAAGAAAGTTTTCTAGTAAAATACTATAGGAATAAGAAATAAACTTTTAACGTTAATAAAGTAGATGCCTCGTTTTAAAAAATCGCGGAACATCTTAGATACTCGAAAATCCATCCAAGTCCCAGCTTGAGAAATGTGTATCTTCAGAAAATAATTTTAATTTTATAATGGTTATATATTCTTGTGAATTTTTTGTATTGGGGTGAAACAATTCTAAGTTAATAAAAAAACAAACAAAAATAAAATTTCGCCCGGGGTGAAAGACAAGGCCAGTCCAACGCTGAGTCCCGCTGGTTGGTTCACTGTCAACAATAGTTATCAGCTGATCGATTCAACGTCAAGAATCATGGAAGTTGGTTGGAGAACTCCGACGAGTAAATTTTAGCACATTGCTGGTGTTGCTATGTTTCTAGTTTGAAATTTATCTTTTATTTTTAGGAACAAAAAAATGAAAATCATTTGACACAAAAATTTCATGAACGAACTTAGTCACTTGATCTCGACTTTATCGACGTTCAAAGTTTCTTTTTTTCTCCGCTAGAAATCGCTAAAAATGCCCAAAAAATAATGATAGGTTACGTGTGTGCAGTTACTTATTTGTTGATTTGCAAGAAATGTGCAAATTTAAACGCTTATATTAATTTCTTTCAATCTTTAGACGATTTAGCATAAAGTTGGTGTCAATGCTCAATATGAGCGAATCGAAAAATCTCAAATGCCTCAAACCAAAAATGATCTGCAAAGTACCATAACACAACTGGTAATATCCTATTCCAGCAATTTATAAAGAAACTTTCTTCAAAATTATCAATATATTGATGTATACAAACGGTCTTAAGTGCTTTTTATTTTATCTGTCAAAGTTTAAACACGATATCTCAATCCCTGTGGACACAGTGAACATAAAAAAAATGTTCATAACCGGGGACTAGTTTGGTCACATGGTCACCTAAGAGCATGCCCTTAATTAACACTGAGTGCCGAATTAATAACTGGCTCCGCACCGGTTATAACATCTTTGCCACTACCGGCATTTAATCCACGTGGTCGTTTCTATCGCGATCAGCAGTGATGGTCAACGTGTAATCTACTAGACTATATCAGACAGACGTGGAGCTTATGAGGGCAGTACTTGCCGGACTAAGCCTGTGAGCGAGGGAAAACGATAAGGAAGACGGTAAGAAACAACACAAGAGGGATCAGTTCGTGTTGGCCATTCAATCAGTAGAAAGGAAGGTAGATTTACCTGAACTCTTTTGCATTTGGAGCCAGGAACGACGAGTTCACCCAGGTAGCTTCTGCTGTTCCTCTCTTTGGTTTCGTATCTTTTCATGTCGATTGCTGTTTTCAGTGTCTTTGATTCTTTTTCTGTTGTGTTTGTGAGATCTTATTTTTATGAAGAGAGATGCCAACGTTAGCATGATTGGTTAATAACGCGCACCATTTCCTTGGGCTATGCGCCATGTTAAATTAAAAGTGTTAATTGTAAAATAGTATTTTAAAGCTAATTTTACTGAGTTTACTGAATTCAGGAAGAATGCTTGTATAAATACTTAAATCTATTTGACGGAGGAGGTTACGCCCTTTAGGCGGACTTCACAAATTTCTATTGTACAATTTATCTTCTTTTGTTCACATTTTTCCTTTACGATGTTTAATTAAATTAATTATTCACTTGTAATTTACCTAGTAACACAAACTGGTCTCAACGGTTCTTCGCTCCCCCCCTTCTTCATACCTCTACCAGCGGTTTGGGACTCACTGAGTTCCTGTGAGTAGGATAAACTTGGTTTTTCTTTCTTTCTTATTTGTTTATTTTATTTGGAAGTGACGCCGAGGTGTCTGGCAATCAATAACGGTAAGTGCAAAAATTCATAATGTCTTTATTCCTCATTTATATCCCGTAAATTTGGAAATTGCGTTATAAAAGTATGTAAGTATGGAATTAAAAATAACCATGAGAGGCGTGTCTACTGATCGGATTAAGTGGAATTAAAAAAGTCGAAAATATGTTTGTCTGCATGGAATACGAGGGGCACTCCGAAAGTTTTGGCAATAGGAATATTTTAGTTATGCCAGGTGGATTACGCATATGAGCTTCAAAAATGTGATGTTTCTATAGACGAACGCGAAAACTAGAACAAAACTATTACTTTAATTGTTAAAGGTATCATTTTAAATAAAGAAATTTGTGTTAGAAGACAAGGATTGAACAAGAGGACATTTCCAGGCAACGATTTTTTTATGATTTTCGATCTAATATAAGTGTAGAAGAGTGTTCACAACGCCTTATCTCTGTTTTTGGTTAAATTTTCCAGCTTTGAGATCCCCTGAATCCGAAAAACAGGTTTTTACGAATGTGTCGTTCAGTCTGTTTGTCCGTTCGTGGATGGTTTTGATTGTTAATACGATAAATTTCGAAAGAATTTACAGATTGTATTTTCCTTTGGTATACTCTTTTAGTATCTTGAAATGAAGGTCAAGTTCATTAGCCTGACATTTTGGATAAAAATGCAAAAAGTGAGCACATTTTGAATGCCCCACAAGATTATCATAACTTTTTGAATTTTCTAGAAAATTCGAAAATTCAAATTTTGCAACATAAAAAAAATAATAGAAAATCAAAAATGACATTTTGCGGTTAAACTATGCAGAATATGTTAAAAGGTATGTTGGCAAAAATTGTGCATTTAAGAAAGATCTACAAAATTGTTATTGATCACTTTTTGATAGGATGCGGAGTTTTTGTTTTAATCGTTAAACACGTTATTAACAGTAAAAAATCTGCCCACTGCGTGGGTTCATTCTCATCTTTTAATTTCTTTTTCGTTTCGTGTGTGGGTTTTCAAAAAATTTAATTTCCTAATGTTTTTAATGCTATTTTTCACGATTAAAACAAAAAAGGACAGAGACTTCCGTTTCCTGCATGAAAGTGTAAGGTAGCGAGAATTGTTGATGCTGAGTTTTTCTTATATTTTTGGTGAAATCTGAGGTGAGTGGATTGTGGAAGTGTGTAGAAGGGTGTGGATGTGAGAGATTAATTGAGGGATTGTGAGATTGAAAAAAGGAGGTAAATGGTTTTGAGAATTAAGACAGATTTATGTGAAAGTTGTGGTAAGGTTTTTTGAAGGTTTGTGACAGGGTGGGAGTACTGGGTTGATCGGGTTGGTAGTAGCATGGTTGGGTAGTGACGCAGAAAGGCGAGACAGATACCAGACCGCGACGATAGATAAAGGCAGGGAAGGATAGAAGGCGAGAGCGTTTGAATTGGATTCATAACTAGCGGAGCGAGTATCATCGCGGAAAAACAGATTTAGAGCGGGAAGTGTTTAACACGCCGAAAGAGGAGATCAAAGATGGGAAGGCAAGGGGGACATACACGAAAACTATAAAGAAGGAAAGAATAAAAGCAAAAAGCGTGAGATCGATTGAGGCTTTTATCAAATGAAGAGAGGAAAGAGGGGAAGCAGTGAAGAGAAGGAAGATATCGGTGCGAGCCTGAAGCATAAAAAAATGTATAGATCGCCGCTGGAAAAGCAGAATTTTGGTAGAGAAGGATGATAATAGAAAGGAGGATGAAGGAAGCGGAGGTGAAATTGAAGTTCTGATGAAAGAGAAAAGAGTAAAGGAAATTCTCGAAGTGATGATAGAAGTAATAGGGATTTTTTAAGAAAAGCAGGAGAAAGGGGGAGAGGAATTAAAGAAAAAAATTAGGCGGGAAATAGCTGAACTTAAGAAAGAAATAAAGAAATGGAAAGAAGT
The DNA here is from genome assembly GCF_010883055.1 of Belonocnema kinseyi. Taxonomy (NCBI): domain Eukaryota; kingdom Metazoa; phylum Arthropoda; class Insecta; order Hymenoptera; family Cynipidae; genus Belonocnema; species Belonocnema kinseyi. The sequence goes on from NC_046660.1 coordinate 143,794,441, forward strand.
TAGATAACAGAAAAGAGGATACAGTTATTATAACAAACACTAGAGAAGCAGAAAGATAATCATAAAAAGGCAGAAGAAATGCAAGGTAGGATAAAGAAACTAGAAAGCATGAACCGGGATTTTGGTGGAGGCGATAGTGGAAATACGGAGGAGGAAACGCTGAGATAAATAGAACAAAGAATAGAAAGGGAAAAGAGAAGAAGAAACAGTGATAAAGGGTATACGATTAGAAGGGAAGAAGCTGAAGGAAGGAGTGGAAGAAGTACTAAAAAGAATTGATGCGAAGGTAGAGATAGAGGAAGTAAGAAGTGCAGGAAGGGAAGAGCGAATAGGGGAGAGAATGGTACTGGTGAGATTAAAGAAATGGAAACATAAGAGGGAAGTGATGACGAAGGAGAGGATGTTATATGGAAGCTCGGAGGGAATAGAGGATGTTTTTACATGGGCAGAAAGCAAGATGAAGTATAAGTTAAGGAAAATAGCGGAAGAGGAAAGAAAAAAGGGAGGAAGAACATGAACTAGGTATGAGAGAATACAGATAGACGGTGCACGGTGTGATTGGGATGAAGAAAAGGAACAGATAGTAAGAAATAAGGTGCAGGGAAACTAGGAGAGGAAGAAACGGGAGATAGGAAAATAAGAAATAGTAAGAAAAAAAAGAGACGAGAAACGAAAGAAGGGAAGAATGGAAGAATTGAAGATATGTTACTGGAATATAGCACGATTGAAGAGAAACGATAGGGAGTTTATGAGAAATTTGACACAATGGGATGTAGTCATAATGATGGAGACGTGTCTAGATGAAAAGGGATGGGAAAGAGTAAGGGGAATGTTACTAAGAGGTTACAAATGGCAAGTGCAAAATGCAAAGAGAAAGAATAAAAAGGAGGATTAATAGTAGAAGAGGTAAATATGGGAGGAGAGAAGTGGAAGATAGTGGGGGTTTATGTGAATGGTGATATGCAGGAGAAAGCATAGGAGATGAAAGAGATGAATGAACAAAATAAAGAAGAGCTTAGGCTGATAATAGGTAGGGACTTCAATTCGAGAACAGGAGACAGAGGAAGGGAATGGGGAGAAGAGAGAGAGGAAGAAAATCCAAAGATAAGGTACTAAATGGGGAGAGAAAAAAGTTATTGAAGAGCTTGGAGGAGTTGGATGGTTTATATTAAACGGAAATATAGAAGGAGATGAGAAAGGAGAATATGCATGCGTAGGAGGTTAAAGGGAAACGGTAATTGATTATGTAATAGTGGATGGTGAGATAAGAGAGAAGGTAAAGAAACTAGAGTTAGGTGATTATATTGATTCGGATAACTTTCCCTTAATAGTGACATTAGAGGTTCAAAAAAGTAATAACAATATGAATAAAAGGGGGAAACGGTGAAAAGTGTAGGAAAAGGGGATTGCTCAAGGAAAGGAAAAGTTTAGAGAAAAGGTCAGAAATATCAAAATAGGAGAGGGAAATGTGGACGAGGAGATGGAAAAAATGATAGGAGAAATAAAAAGAGGATTAGAGTGCACAAACAAAAATGAAGTTAGTAAAGGGGGGAATAGAAGTGGATGGGATGAGCAATTTAAAAAGAAAAGAAAAGAAGACAGAAAGGAATTAAGAAAGTGGACAAAAGAAAAAAGTTATAGGGAAGAATATAGGAAAAACAAGAAAGAGTATACTGAGTTGTGTGATCAAAAGAAAGAGCGAGAGAATAAAAGGTTTGAGGAAGAGGCGGAGAAGGCTAGCGCGGAAGAAAAGGTATGGAAGGTGATAAATAGGGAAAGAAAAAGAGGAAAAAGAGTAAACCACGATAACGAAATGGTAGAATGGAACAAATATTGTTTGAATTTGCCAGGAGGAGTAGAGAGAAAAGTTAAAAAGGAAGGAAAATGTGGTAGAGAAAGAGATGAGGAAGAGGCCATGACAAGGGAAGAAATAGTGAAGGTATTAGGAATAATGAACGATGGAAAGGCATCTGGTATAGATCATATTCCAAATAATGTATGGAAATATGGAGGGAAGGAACTAGAGGAATGAGCATGAATAATGTGCAATCGAGTATGGAGAGGAGAGGGGTGGCCAGAGTTATGGAAAGAAGGATTAGTTATACCAATAGTGAAGAAAGGCAAAGGAGAGGAGGTTAAAGATTATAGGGGCGTGACGCTGATGCCAATACTGTATAAGGTATATGTAACTGTTTAGTCGGAGAGATTGAAGATAGAAGGTGAAGAAAAAAAGATAGAGCCAACGAATGAGATAGGGCTGAGAAATGGAATGGGGGTAATGGACAACATATATGTTCTGAACTATCTAGTAAATAAAAGAATGAAAAGGGAAAAAGGGGCAATGATAGCAGTGTTTGTGGACTTATAGGCGGCGTTTGACTCATTAGACCGCGACGAAATAGAAAAAGTTATGGTGAAAAAGGGAATAAGAGAGGGATTAATAAAGAGAGTATCGGAAATTTTTAGAGAGACAAAAAGCAGAGTAAAGGTAGGCGAGCAAATAGGAGATAGTTTCTTGGTAGTGACAGGAGTGAGGCAAAGATATCCTGTGAGCCCACTTTTATTTAATATCTTAATATCAGACTTGCAAGAAGAAATAAATAGAAAAGGTTGGGAAGGAGTTAGGATAGGGAAGGAAAATATATATATAGACTGGCATACGCAGACGACATAGTGTTTATCGCAGAGTATGAAGAGGGGATGGCGGGCCTAACTACAGGATTAGACAAGATATAAAAGGTGTTGGAAAGTTGTAGGTTATAATTAGGTTCCTTCCAAAAAGTATATTTATTTGAACATTCGAAGTTGGGAAATTGAAAAAAATTAGAAATATCAGAATTTCGGGCAGAATGCTTATTATTATAAATAATTTAAATGTATAATACGTCAATTTCTTTGTTTTCTAATGAAAAATCAGATGTTTTCATTTAACCAAAGATAAACAATTCAGAAAAAGTTTTTTTCAATGAAAAAGCGGTTAGTAAGTTTGAAAGATAGGAAAAATTCGTCGGAATAAAAAAAGAAGCCTTTTCTACATAACAATTTTTATTTTCAAACTAATTCTTGAAATAAAATAAAATTAAAAAATATAATATTAAACTGAATATTGCATTAAATAAGTTTGATCTAATTCGGTGCAAAGGTTGCACAGGACCTCCCTATGTTCATCACACGCAGGTCGGTTGCAACTTCTTTCTCTTTCCTGCGACACTGAAGTCATAGCATCGGCAGTTTTTAGTTCATATATTCTCGATATCTTGGATGAGAAAAACAATTATTCACTCATTATTTATTAATTGATTTATTATTAGAATTTATGAGCACCGTATAAATCAAATTAAGGAAAACAACTTCACATCGATATATATCACATTTTTAGTAATTTTAACATCTAATTTTCACTTAAATTACGGAAAATCAATTCGAATCATTAAAATATCATAATATACTGTAAATCTACGTCAAACACGTTCATTTACATGAAAATATGACAAATGTGCCCCAAGCGTTCAGCATTTCCTTCTCATTTGACAGACAGCGAACAACCGGCAACATCAACCACTTAATCGCACCCTAGGATAGTCGAATTGAATTATGGTTAGGGTCTGCACCAAAAAATCAGAGAACTATCCGAGATTTTTTAAGAATGTTATTAAATATATTTGCCATTTTACATTTCGGTGAATTTATTAATGATACAATAGGTCGAAGTGGACAATTAGGTTTATGAACTTTAGGTAAACCATAAATTCGATGTGTGTTGGTATCATGAACTAAGATATCTTTACGTAAAATTTCTTTACCCAAATAACCGTTAATTCGCCATGAATTTAACAATATAAAGGTTTCAGTTTTTAATTCTTTCTCTGGACTATCATTTATTTTTTCATATGTTATATTATCATTTAATTATTTTTGCGTTTTTTTATTATATGTTTCCTTATTGTGAACAACTGTAATATTACTTTTGTCAGCATGAGTAATTAATAATTGTTTATTAGATTTAATAAATGCTTGGGGTTTTTAAATATTCTGTGCAAAGAATCTATCAACGTGAATGATTTTATTATTCTGTAAAAATTGATGTGATGGGTTAATCATTCTCTACCTTAACAAATCACGATCTTCTGTATTATTAATTAATCGTGTATTTGACTATATCTTTGACAATATCTAAAATTATTTTTCGTTTGTTGGTTAAAAAGGATGAACTAAATTTGTTTCCTAACCTTAGAATATCATTAATTTCATTAGAAATTATGACATTACTAAAATTTGTAATCCAGGGATCTTTAAAATCAGAATTAATTGTCTTCTTATTTTTTTTTTTTACTAAAAGGTATCTGAACATCACTATTAACTTTTCAATTATGAAGTTTTTTTTCCAGCCTTTGTTTATCATTTAAATTTCTTCCTTTACTATTCAATTAATTTTCTAAAATGTTAGCATATGCATTGTTTGGTAACGAGTTTCGTAAGTTTATTTCTTTCTTTTCTTTTTTTACCGCATTTCAATTGGAAGCAAATTTTTTTTATTATATTAATTTTGTACAACTTTTTTCATAGAAAGACACTATCCTGATAAGGAAAACGTATAGTTTTCGAAACGTCCAAGAATGTGAAGAAAGGATTCTTTCAACAGCTAAAGCCCATGGTCTGAAGTATGTTATTTTTAACATCTTAATCGTAGTTTTAATTATTACAACACTCAGACAAATAACATCGCTTCCCAACACATTTTATATCTTGACTATTATAACAGTTTGACATATTTGTTTTATGCTTATAGTATAGAAGTTTATTCATATCATCGATCGGGTATTAAGATTGTAAGCAAATTTTAACTAATTTGTATTTCATAATTCAATTTGAATAATATATATTTCAACTAAATCAAAAACAATTCGCCAAATTCTTTAACAGATGTAAAAAAGTTCATCAATTTGAACAAGAAGATTAATCAGGTTAAACCTAGAGAATCATTTCCGGTCAGTTGTCGCATTCACAATTTATTACCGAAGAATATTACGAATGCTACTAAGAATGTTAGAAATTTACAATTTTGTAGCCATAGCGTAAAAAATCATGTTAATTTAATGTCAGATTCTATAGAACGGAGGTTACTTAATGATGAAATTAAAGATTTAAATATGAATTTAAAATTTTTAAACTAAAATTTTAATAATATTAAAATAAACTTACGAAACTCGATACCTAACAATGTATATGCTGAAATCTTAGAAAATCAACTGAATAGTACAGGGAGAAATTTAAATGATAAGCAAAGACTGAAAAAAACTTAAAAAATTAAAAATTAATAATAATAATGTTCAGATACCATTTAATATATATGAACATAAGAATACAATTAATTCTGATTTTTATATCCCTGGATTACAAATTTTAGTTTAATATTACAGTTGTTCTCAATAAGGAATCATATAATAAAAAATGCAAGAATTATTAAATGATAATACAACATATGAAAAAATAAATGAAAGTCCAGAGAAAGAATTAAAAACTTAAACCTTTAAATTGTTAAATTCATGGGAAATTAACGGTTATTTGGGTAAAGAAATTTTACGTAAAGATATCTTTGTTCATGATACCAACATACCTCGAATTTATGGTTTACCTAAAGTTCATAAACCTAATTCTCCACATCGACCTATTGTGTCATTAATAAATTCACCGACATATAAAATGGCAAATATATTTAATAAAATTCTTAAAAAATCTCTGATAGTTTCAAAAACTCAAGTGAAAAATTCTTTTGAATTTAAAAATATAATCACTAAAGAAACAATTCCTTCTTATCGCATTATGGCTTCTCTAGATGTGTCTTCTTTATTTACAAACATACCAATTAAATTAGTCATTAATATTATTCTAAGTAGATGGAATAATATAAAAACTACACAGATTTACCTCTTGAAAAACTTGAAGAAGGAATTAAATTTCTGATGCAAAAAACGATATTTAAATTTAATAATAGTTTTTATAAATAAATACATGGAACAGCTATGGGTTCTTCTATTTCTCCAGTATTAGCCGATTTAGTTATGCAAGATTTAGAATCCAATGTCATAGAAAATTTAGATTTTCCTTTACACACATATTATAGATATGTTAACGACACGTTTATTATTTTACCGAAATATAAACTACTTTATGTTATAAACCGATTTATTGCTTATCATCCTAGAATTCATTTCACACATGAAATTGAAAGTAAGAACTCCATTCCTTTCTTAAATGTTGAAGTTATAAAGATTGATTTAGGTCATGCTAGGCAGTCTGATAAGTACCTGAAAATTCTAAGAGATGGCATTAGTATTCACTAATGTGAACCATTTTCGTCGAGCTTGATCCTTCAAATGACGCCTGTCACAACTTCAGCCATTTATGTTTACGCATTTACAAGTTACAGCACTGAGAAGCGACTAACCTCCGAGTTTTTTTTAATATGGAAAAATCTGAGTTTCGAGTTTTGATCAAACACTACTATCTTCGCAAGAAAACGATATCCGAGACCAAGGCCAAGCTGGATAAGTATTACCTGGACTCTGCACCGTCGATTGGAACGATTCATAAGTGGTTCATAAGTGGTGTTGAATGATCCCAAAGTGAAATTGAGAGAGGTAGCTAATGCTGTAGGCATATCATTGGAACGTGTGGGCAATATCGTGCATTCAGTTTTGGGCATGAAGAAGCTCTGCGCGCGATGGGTGCCGCGTTTGCTCACAGTGGATCAAAAACGAATTCGTGTGACAACTTCCCAGCAGAATTTGGCATTATTTTCGCGTAAGCCGATCGAGTTTTTGCGCCGATTCATATCCATGGATGAAACCTGGATCCACTACTACACTCCTGAGTCAACGCAACAGGCAAAACAGTGGATTCTACCGGGCCAAAGTGCTCCGAAGCGTCCAAAAACGCAACAATGAGTCGGAAAGGTTATGGCCTCCGTATTTTGGGATGCACATGGCAGAATATTCGTGGACTATCTTGAAAAAGGTAAAACCATAACCGAAGCATACTATTCATCATTAATCGACCGATTGAAAATCGAAATCGCCGAAAAACGACCGCATTTGAAGAAGAAAAAACCGCTTTATCATCACGACAATGCGCCTGTTCATTCATGCTTAGTTGCACAAGCAAAATTGCATGAAATCGGCTTCGAATTGGTTCCTCAGCCACCGTATTCAACAGACCTGGTCCCCAGCGACTATTACTTGTTCCCTAACCTGAAGAGATGGCTCACCGGTAAGCGTTTTTACTCAAATGAGGAGCTCATAGCTGAAACTGAGGCGTATTTTGGAGACCTTCCGATAGAGTACTTTTCGGACGGTATCAAAAAGTTAGAAAATCGTTGGACTCGCTGCATCGACCTAAAAGGAGAGTATGTTGAAAAATAAAACCGACTTTGCCTTTAGTTTCTATAGCTTTCCATGGAAAGTTATCTTTTGAAATCAAAAGAATTCTTAATGATTTTAATATCGCAACAATTTTTCGAATTGATTCAAAATTAGATAAATTTATAAAACTAGGCAACGATTCTTTAGACCTAACGAATTTAGAAGACTAATAGCGGAAATGTTTTTCATTAAAAAAAATTGTAATAATTGTTTCAATATAATTTCTGATCTGAATAATTAATCAGAGAAAAATAAATAATTAATAAAATTTGAAATTGACTAATTTAACTAATTTTGTACTACCAGATTCAACTTTAATTTACACAATTTTTTTATTTTTTTTAAATGTACAACTATCGATTTCTTATAAATGCCAACTGTTAATCTTCTGATGTTCTTTTTCAAATTTACGAATTTTTTATCATTTTTAAGTTGATAAAAATATTATTGTAACTTTTTATTCATAGTTAATAATTTATCAATAGTCTAAATAACCATTTTTTCATGTTTACCAATCATTTGTAATTTCTTCCTTACCTTCTTCTTAGAACCCTCATAACGAAACTGGTGATAGGGCAATGCTAAGTGTTTCTCTCTTAATTGGTCCTCTTTCTCTTTTTCTCGTTTGAAAAATGGAGTAAAACGTAGTTTTGTTTCCATCCTACCAAAATGTAGCCTTTAAAGTTAACTGCTGCTTTTATATCTGTGTTATAATATAATGCTTTTTAACAATAAACAATAAAATTTATTAAATTACTAACCTGAAATGAAGATAACTTAAAGGTAAATATAAATCCTTTTTTTAATTCCTAACCTCACTTTTAATAGAAAACATATATCCTTTTTTACCCTATTTCAATTGAAATTTTTTATTACATTAATTTTGTACAACTTTTTTCATATAACAATTGAGAAAAGGAGAATTGAGGATACATATACATAAATGCTCGATATGATATAAGGAACTTTTATATACACGAAGGAAGAAAGAATGGACGGGGAGATGGAAAGGAATAAAGTTAGAAGAAGTAAAATAGTTTCAGTATTTGAGATATATCTTGCAAACAAATGGAGATCATAGAGCTCATACAATAGAAAGGATAAAAAAAACAGCAGAGGTAATAAAACAGATCTGAGAGAAGAAGCGCAAAGGCATAAGTTAAGTATAATAGCTAAAAAGAGGGCATAGAAATTTGAGACGAAGTACAGGAAGAGAAATGGAGGGTAGTTGGCGAGAATGTGTTTGATGGAGGTAGAAGAGAGGGGAGGGAAGGTGATCGAAGTAACGAGATGGGAAGAAGAAATGAGAGAGTTCTTTAATGCTAGAGAAATAGAAGACGGTACTGGAGTAAACTATGAAGAATTGGAAAAAAAAGGAGAGGGAAAGACAATTAATAGAAAGATGGGGGATGATTGAGGAATCAAAATACAATCAATGGTATACGATGATAAAAAAAGAAGGAGTACCAAAGTATTTAGAAAAGGGATGGGGAGAAAGAAGGTGGACCAGAATAGCAAGATTTAGATTAGCAAACGATGTAAGCGAGGGGATGTATTGAGAAAAAGAAGAGAACAGAAAGTGTAGAATATGTGAATAGGAAGAGGAAACATGGAATCATGTATGGCAAAGATGTAGGAGAGGAA
>NC_046660.1:143803605-143809354 GCF_010883055.1 Belonocnema kinseyi
ACTTCAGTATTCGGGGTGAGCAAAATGCATCAAATCTTATCCATCTCAAGTACTCACTCTTGCAAGCCCGGATTAAGAAAGCTCAAGAGAAAAACTTCCGTCAACAGCTCCTCGATAAGAGGATGCACTGCATCTTCCACATAAATGTGGAAGACCAGTCATTGTCGACCTGGTCAAGACGGTGTCACTTCCACCTAAACATACCGTCGCCACATTTTGAGCCAAGACATTCCCGATGATAGCTGCAGGGCGTGCCATGCACACCCCGAGCATTTAGCACACATACTATGTAGTTGTCCAAAGCATGCGGGAACGGCCATCATACAGAGTCACAATGCGAGACTAAGAGTGCTTTATTACCACCTCTGTCATTCTTACGGCATTAACCTTAATATCGCTCCTCTAAACCCCTGTGAAGTTGTACCCCCATTATTAAAAATTTAATATTTTTTTTAGAGTTCTGGGTGCCTCTTCAATAGTTCTGGAGTTCTTTATATGTTTTAGCAATAGTTCTGATAAGTGAAGCATTGAAAAATGACTTTTCGAAAAGGGGGGGCTAACTTCACGCTCCCCCCCCCCCCACTTTTGCAAAAGTGAACTTTTTTTGGAGTTCTGGGTAGATTAAACATAATTCTAGAGTTCCTGATCATTTTAAAAAATAGTTCCGGCTATTATCACCAAAAAAGCTTTCTTCAAAAAAAAAATAACTAGTCCACCACTTTTTGAAAAATTGGCTTTTTCTTCAATTATGCTCTGGTGCCAGAAGAGTTCTGGAGTTCTTTAATACAAAAAATTGAAAATTAAAAAAAAATTGTCAAAAAACAACATTTCCAAAAATACAAAATGTGGACAAATTTCTCGTTTAAATAAACCAAAAGTTCTCTTTAGAGTTCTATATCGATCAACAGGGGTCTTGCAAAAAAGTCCCATAACACTTTTCAATGAAGTAAAAATTCAAAGAACTGTAGCACTTTTAAGAAAATTCTAAATTTTGGAATTTTAAAATGTTGAGAGTTATAAGAGTTCTGAAAGTTTTTATGCTATATATAAAAAAAATATTATAAAACTTTTCAATGAAGTCAAAATTCGAAGAACTATGGCAATTTTAAGAAAATTCAAAATTTTGGAATTCCCAAATGTTGAAAGTTCTCAGAGTTCCTATTGGAGTTCTGGACTTAATAATGGCAGATCTACAAAGAAGTGTTATAACACTTTTCGATCATATCAAAATATTAAGACCTGCGGCACTTTTAAGAAAATTCAAAATTTTGAAATTCCATAATGTTGAGTGTTCTAAGAGTTCTGATCAGAGTTCTGGACTTCTTCATATGAGCTCTACAAAAAAGTTTTGTACAAATTTTCGATTAAGTCAAAATTCGAGGAAGTATGGTACTTTTAGAAAATACAAAATCCTTCTAGGAAAACACAACATTTAGAACTTTATCGGATTTGAGATTTCTAAGAGTTCTGATTAGAGTTCTGGACTTCGTTATGAAAAATATACAAGTAAGTATTTTATAAATTTTTAATCAAGTAAAAATTCGAAGAACTACGGCATTTTTAGAAAAACAAAATTTTTTAAATTCCAAAATTTCAAGAGTTCTAAGAGTTCTGATCAGAGTTCTGGACCTATTGATGACAGCTCTACAAAAAAGTGTTGCAACACTTTTCAATCATATCAAAATTTGAAGAACTTCGGCACTCTTAAGAAAATCCAAAATTTTTAAATTCCACAATGATGAGAGTTCTAAGAGTTCTGAGCACAGTTCTTGAATTCCTTTTGCTATATACACAAAAAGTGCTATAAAACTTTTTCATCAAGTCAAAATTCGAGGATATATGTCACTTTTGAGAAAATCCGAAATTTTGAAATTCACAAATGTTGAGAATTCTAAGAGTTCTGATCGGAGTTCTAGACTTATTAATGATAGCTTTACAAAAAAGTGTTATAACACTTTTTGATCATATGAAAATTTGAAGAACTAAGTCACTTTTAACAAAAACAAAATTTTTTAAATTCGAAAATTTAGAGAATTCTGAGAGTTCTGGTGAGTGTTTAGGATTTCCTTTTGAGAGATCTACAAAAAAGTGTCACATCACTTTTCGATCAAGCCAAAATTCGAAGAAATATGGTACTCTTAGAAAATACAAACCCTTTTAGTTTGAAGTTTTTGCAAGAGCTGTTACGATGGACTTGTCAAATTGCATATTTATAGATCTACATTGATTCTTCTTCAGACATTTTCAATAAGGTAGTTAACCTGGTGAGATATATTTACAAATTCCATCTCAGCTTCCACGCCCATCATGTTCGGTAACACTAATAGCCATAAGCTTCAGCACGTGAAAAGGATTACTAAAAATTGTAGCCGAAATACTATTCTATCTATTCATTCTTATCATTTATGATTTAATTTGTTTATTTAAGATATCTGCAGATATCTGCCGGATACTTTTTCTTAAAGAAGGCTGTAAATAATAATTATATTATGAAACGTGGTTTTCCCTTGGGTTAGGCATAACAATAGATAGAAAATGTATGAATCTTAAGGGACCACTAGTCTGTTTTGAATAATAAACGTGAGTTAAGTCATGCAATCTTCATTTTATTGCCATCTACCAGCTCAGCTAAGTCCACCCGCTAGACTTTTTTTCGGTTTCTACCTGAGCCCGAACGCTATGCCCATAAGAAAAAAAGGCGAAACATTTAATTTTTTTAATTTTTCTATCAGCAATATAAAAATATTATTTTCGGAATCTACGTTTTTTGCGATTTCAACTATATGTGACTTGCAATCAAAAGATGAAGACTAGAATCAGTTGCCTTAGATTTTAGTTTATGTTTTGATACTAGTTAGCTACACTGTACAAAAAATTTCTGGTAATTTTAACGCTTTCAGAGTAGCTCCGAAAGTAACGTTTTGACTGAAAATAACGAATATCCACTTTCAGCATGGAATTTAACTTTTAGGTTATGTAAGTTTCCAGACATATTTTGTAAAATTACAAATGTATTATGAATTTAAGGTAAAGGTATTCCAACCAAAAATATTTCTTATCATTTTTGCAAATAATATTTTCCATCATTTATACCGTTCTGAAACACGCTCTTTTACACATAATTTTAATTTTACCATTTTTTCCTAATTCTCCTCAACTTTAAAACTTTAAAATTACTTGTACTTATACTACGTTCAGAGCTATGCAAGTCCGCCGCGTTATCAATTATCAAATTTAAAGCCGTGAGATTACGTTGGAAAAAGAAATTTTTAACAGTTTCTGTACTTTTACCATCTTCAGCAAATTCAACACTCTGAAAGTGGGTTATTTATTACTTACTTTGAAAGTCACAGATTCACAAGCAGAAACTGTACGTCGACAACGCCTTGCTATATTATCATTCTAAAAGTGGTAAAGTTACAAGATTGGTTGGAACTTCTAGCCTGCAAGTGGTATTCACTCTATAATCAGAGTAGCAAAATTGCACCAATTTTTTGTTGGTAGTTTTACCATTCTAAGTGGTACAATTTTTTTATTTTTTGCAGTTTAGCATGAAAAAGTCCAGAACTCCAATCAGAACTCTTAGAACTCTCCAAATTTTGGAATATTTAAAATTGAGGGTTTTCTTAAAAGTGCAATAGTTCTTCGAATTTTGACTTGATCGACCATTTTTATAACACTGTTTTGTAGAACGTTTATGAAAAAATCCAAAACTCCGATCAGAACTCTTAGATCCTTCAAAACTTTGGAAATCCTACATCTTGGATTTTCGAAAGTACGTTACTTCTTCGAATTTTTACTTGATCAAAAACTTGTATAGGACTGTCTTGTAGAGCTCTTATTAAGAAGTCCAGAATTCACAGAACTTTTGAAGTCGGTAAAGTTGAAAATTTCGTATTTTTCTAAAAGGGTTTTGTATTTTATAAAAGTGCCATAGTTAATCGAATTTTGACTTGATCGAAAAGTTGTATAACACATCTTTTTGGAGCTGTCAAGAAGAAGTCCAGAACTCCAATCCGAACTCTTGGAACGTTCCAAATTTTAGAATTACAAATTTTTGGATTATCGAAAAGTGCGGTACTTCCTCGAATTTTGACTTGATCGAAAATTTGCACTACACTTTTTTGTGGAGCTCTCAAAAAGAAGTCCAGAACTCCCATCAAAACTCTGAAAATTAAAAATTTTGGAATTTTCAACATTTTTGTTATTTTTTTAAGTGCCATAGCTCTTCGAATTTTAAGTTGATTGAAAAATTTTATAATACTTTCTGTTATATATAGCATGAAAAATTCTAGAACTCCCATCAGAACTCTTAGAACTCTAAACATTTTGGAATTTGAAAAATTTTGGTTTTTCTTGAAAGTGCCATAGTTCTTTAAATTTTAACTTGAAGGAAAAGTTGTATAATACTTTTTTTATATATAGCATGAAAAATTTCAAAATTCTAATCAGAATTCTTATAACTCCCAACATTTTAATATTCCAAAGTTTGGAATTTTCTTGAAACTTCTACAGTTCTTTAAATTTTTACTTCATCGAAAAGTGTTTTAGGGCTTTTTTGTAAGACCCCTGTTGATGAATATAGAACTCTAAAAAGAAGTTTTGGTTTATTTAAACGAGAAATTGGTCAATGTTTTGTATTTTTGGAAATGTTGTTTTTTGACTATTTTTTTTAATTTTAAATTTTTTGTCTTAAAGAACTCCAGAACTCTTCTGGAATCAGAGCATAATTATAGAAAAAGTCAATTTTTCAAAAAGGGGGGTGCTAGCTATTTTTTTTAAACCCAGTTTTTTGGTGATATTAGCCGGAACTATTTTTTAAAATGATCAGGAACTCTAGAACTATGTTTAATCTTCCCAGAACTCCAAAAAGTCCACTTTTGCAAAAGTGGGGGGAGGGCATGAAGTTAGTCCCTCCTTTTCGAAAAGTCATTTTTCGATGCTTCACTTATCAGAACTATTGCTAAAACATATAAAGAACTCCAGAACTATTGAAGAGGCAACCAGAACTCTAAAAAATATTAAATGTTTAATAATGGGGTACAACTTCACAGGGATCTCCTCTAAATGCTCCTAGGGAAATAGAGTCTATTGTCGAGAATTAGAAGTGCCGCATATACTGGAACTTTATATCCTTAATAATTGTTTCTGTTGCACATTCGAGGCCTGACATGGTTCTTCTTGACTTTGCGGAGCGAACCATGTTCGTTATCGAATTTTAGGCACTAGCTGACAGAAGCATTATAGCCAAGGAGAATGAGAAGAAAGAGAGTTATAAAGACCTTATAAGTGAGTTGTGACGATTACACCCGGAATATTATGTTAAACTAATCGCCGTTATCATCGGCGCTCTTGGAGGTGCCAAGCTTGCAGGGGTTAATAGCCCGAAAATCATCCCAGCGTGTCAACAATATGCTAAAACACTTGCGGTAAAAAAGCAGAAGGCGTTCGTCCTTAGGTCGCTCCGTGTCCTCAAGGTGCACGAGACTTTTGCCGGATCATCGTATTGATTTCTTTACAGACTGCTACCACCTATCTCACTGTCGTGAGACGTGGCTATGACTGACATTTTTCAAGGAATAAAACGATTGTCCCGTAAGTGAGAACCGAAAAATAAAGTATTAGAAATTGAACAGGGATTGATTTTACAAGCCGATTCTGGAGTTGTTCAAAATGATATGACTGACATATTGTAACGTTAAAATTGGAACTAATTTACACCAAAGTCTCGCGTTCAGTCACGCCGTTA
>NC_046660.1:143809454-143810678 GCF_010883055.1 Belonocnema kinseyi
GAATGTCTTCACAACAGGATTATTCTGGGTACAGCACATAGAGTTGCAAATGGAAGAGACCCTCTTCTTAAAATGATCAGGAATCACGAAGATGTGGGCAAAGGAGCATTTCTGTACAAAGCAGTGGAGGAGGCTGCTGAAATACTCGGACTTGACTTCAGTCTTAGGGATGAGCAAAATGCATTAAATCTAATCTATCTCGAGTACTCACTCCTGAAAGCCCGGATTAAGAAAGCACAAGAGAAAAGCTTTCGTGATCAGCTCCTCGATAAGAGGATGCACGGTATCTTCCACAGAAATGTGAAGGATCAGTCAATGTCTTGTGAGCTAACTTTTGCTTTCCTTAAATCGCCCGGATTGAAGTCTGGTACAGAGGGTTTCATTTTTGCATGCCAAGACGGTGTCATTTCCACCTTAACATACCGTCGCCACATATTGAGCCAAGACATTCCCGATGATAGCTGCAGGGCGTGCCATGTACACCCCGAGCATTTAGCTCACATACTGTCTAGTTGTCCAACACACGCGGGAACGACCTACATTCAAAGGCACAATGCGGCACTAAGAGTACTTTATTACAATCTCTGTCACTCCTACTGCATTCACCTTAATATCGCTCCTCTAAATGCTCCTAGGGAAATTGAGTCAATTGTCGAGAATGGGAAGTGCCGCATATACTGGAACTTTATATTCTCGACAATTGTTTCTTTTGCTCACTCGAGGCCTGACATGGTTCTTCTTGACTTCGAGAAGCGAACCATGTTCGTTATCGAATTTTCGGCACCAGCTGAAAAAAACATCATAGCCAAGGAGAATGAAAAGAAAGAGAGGTATCGAGACCTTATAAGGGAGTTGCAACGATTGTACCCGGAATATTGTCTTAAACTGATCGTCCTTATCATCGGCGCTCTTGGAGGTGCCAAGCTTTCACTTGCTAATAGCTTAAAAAGCATCCCTGCGTGTCAACAATATGCTAGAACACTTGCGGGAAAAATGCAGAAGGCGTTTGTCCTTGGGTCACTCCGTGTTCTTAGGGTGCACGAGGCTTTTGCTGGATCGTCGTATTGATGATTCCTTTACAGACTGTAACCACCTATCTTACGGTTGTGAGAAGTGGTTATGGCTGAAATTTTACCGCGATTTCGCTGGAAGCGGATGCAATTTTTCAGATTAGCACACGCTCCCTACGAAATCCTGCGGTTGTCCTCATGACAAATTTTTAAA
>NC_046660.1:143810778-143826244 GCF_010883055.1 Belonocnema kinseyi
TTAAAATCGAACTATAATTGTTGTAAATTTTAAAACTTTAAAAATTATTTTATTATTTGGTTATTTTGCAATGCGCGAATTTTACAGTATCGGGAATTTGATTTTTCGAGATTTTTTAGTCGCTTTTTCCGAAAAATATAATTCCCATCACTGTAAAAATAACCGAAATTATAACATCGAAATATAAAAGTCCCGAATTGGAAATATTTCGACAATTTGTAATATTACCGAATTTGAGAATTCCCGACAGAAAATTTCGGATTATAATATATTCGGACTAGATAACTCCCTAATTTGAACAATTAAAAAAATATATTTTGTTAACAAACAGGTCAACAGGCGTTATACGTCTTATATTTTTTGTAACTTTTTACCGTTGCAAAAAAACTAATGCGATTATTCCGTGACCTTCTATAGCGAATTGCAACGTAGAATCCGAATTACAACAATTTAAAAGTTGATTTTGCTGCTTTTCGAGTTTTTTACAAAGGAACCGAATGGGGTATTTACGGGTACTTTGCAGAGGCTCCATTTGGATCCTTCGGTCCTCAGGGTGTATTTCCGTAGTTGCATATATGAGATGTACTACCGCTCTCGAGGCACCAAACGTCAAATTTCGCACCATTTCCGATTTTTAATATTTTGTCTGTAGACACATCCAACACTCTGAAAATAGACAAATTTTCTTCAGAATCTTTAGCGTTTAAGATTTGCTCTGTTGGTTTTTTCGCTGTCTTGCAGTTTTTCTCCTGATGTCTAACTTTATCGCACTTGAAACACTTCATCTTAGAATCCTTCTCTGTTGGGTCTGGTAAACTGCGCAGAAGCACCACGGTTATTAAATCCTGGTTGGTTTCGACATCCAGCTCTACCAACTTGTCTACGACGTCGAAGAATAGTCGATAATGTTCCCGTGCATCGCCGTCATCCTGCATGTTCATGGAAATCAAATGATTCAATAGTGCAGCTTTCAGCGCTGGACCCTTGGACTAATAAATACCTTCCAACTTGGTACAGATTTCTCGTGCGGTCACACAACTCTTTATTTGTTTGATTTCAGACGAGCTTATTGCTAGTACAATATCTGACTGCGCCTTTAAATCAGCCTCCTCTCATACACTTACAGCTCGCTGAGATGCTGCATCACCAGGAATCACTTCGGGCTTCACTTACTTACTATCACTTATTTAACCCCAAGCCTCAGTCTTCATAAGAACTGCACGTATTTGGATTTTTCACGCGTCGCAGTTTTCCTTTTTGAGGCCTTTAAATCTCACATCGGTTGCACTCATCTTTATTTCGATGTACTATCGAACTTTCGCGAAGCGACACGTGAAAATGAACCCGTATTGTGACTTGGTAAATTTGATGTTTCTAGAGATGCACCTGAGCCCATAAACTGTTAGCAATGTTCAGGGAAACTAGCGCATAGAAACAGACACAGCATTTGTGAAGAAAGAACAATATAATTAATGATCAAAAGATACAAAAGGTCTTGTACACTGGTTATGAATCAACTAACTCATTTAGTAGGTTTTGACATGACAACACAAAGAAGCACCGTACGCTATAAATAAAGGCATAGGCTGCAACGCTTTTAAAAATGTACAAATCCAATATATATTTATTGGATCCGTGACAAAAAACCTAAACGACAAAGCGCCCGGCCAATGAGAGTCGCGCTTCGTTAAAAAGGCCCGAGCAAAAGACGTATAACCTAATTCTGAAAAAAGGTTATGTTCCCCAGGATTCACCACGTATTCTAGATAAATAATGAGGTACGAATTAAAAACAACGTAACACAATCTTGGAATGTGCTCACAAAAATTCTCGGGACGTGGTTTCTTTGGGAAATTTTTCTTTTAAACCTTTGTTTGCGAAATTTTTTTTATTCGTTGAAATCATTGAATTATTTGAAATCTATAATTAGTAAAAAAATCTTCTAAAATGTTTAAGACCTTTTCAAATTTTTTAAATGTTTTAAAATCTTTGAAATCTGGTGTACTATAACCTTTTCAAAATCTTTGAAACCTTTTACATCCTTTAAAAGTTTAAAAATCTTTGTGAAATTGTTATGAAATATTTAAAATCTGATATGCACGCCTTTATAAAATGTTCAAAATCCTTTTAAATATTTTAACATCTTTGAAACATTTTAAAATCTTTAGTAATGTTTTGTAATATGGTGTATACTCAAAAACCGAGTGGTGAAACTCTTGAAAATTCTGTTTCATGGTCATGAAGCTGAGTTAATATTGAAGATTCCAGCTAATAATTTTTATAATTTCTAAGTCAAATATTACAAAAGATGTATACTGTAACATTCTGTAGTAGCGGAGACGACATTTTCAAGGTCGTTGGACACCTAGCTTATAAGATTAATTCGCCGCTTCTTACCTCTCATTATTTTAATCTCAGATTCATCGTTGCAATTTTTATAATCATACGGATTACAATTTTCGTTGCAGCTAGTCAAAAGCGTTTGATTCCCATATTTAATTCAATAAGTAAAACAACAGATTTTATCACCAATTAATTACGTACAACCTGCAGATATTCACTTTATTTAATTAATCAAGTTGGAAGTACAAAACGATTCTGACACTTGTCACACGTCAAATATCATTCACGTACCGTTACATTAGTAAAAATCAACTCTAATTTTTAAGAAAGTACTTAATGCACGTCCAGAATGTATTTGTAAACAATTTTCATGTTTGGTTTCATTTTTTAAAAATTCGTAACGAATTATTTATTTAAAATGCGGGGTAAATCCTGGGGAACACAACCTTTTTTCAGAATTAGGTTATACCCAGGAACAAAGAACCGATTGGAAAATTGGAATCGGTATGAGACCTTAGTTTATCCGCATTCTTAAAAGGCGTTGGCGGATTGCCACCAATTGGGTAAAACTGCTACTGAATCGGCGAGAAGCCATTTTCAATCGGATGCACAAATATTTTGTAACCGATTGAAAAACGCATGTGAATCAGATTTATACCATGACTGACCATTGAAAGTGTTTCGTTCTGTTGCTACATAACTTTTTTCGCTTTAATTATTCAAGGAGCCTCAGAATTTCACTCCGGCTTAACACTTAGTGACTTTCGAAAGAAAAATGAATGTAAGAAAATCTTAACTTATGCACAATTCAGAAAATGCAACTCTGATTGAAGTTACAAAATTTGGTTGACTTATGACCTTAAGTAATTATAATTCACAGGATATAACATCCTTCATGTGCCTGTAAATCACAAATAAGCTCGGTAACGCTGTTTTTGAAATTACGTAGTGTTATTATTGAACATAACCAACACTTCAGAAAATAAGGCGGAACTTTCGATGACTGGTACATTCATGTAACCAAAGCTTAAAGGTTTACTTCTATCTAAATTAATTAAAGCAGATTTTATTACAACTTAAGTGTCATCGTACTCGTTAGCACGATTATCAATATTCTCACTTTCTGATGTTAAGTTTGCATCTGTGTTTTCTTCAGAATGTAAATCTTTTCCATTTACATTTTTGGAGCCTGGTTCAGAATGTAAATCTTCACCAGTTACGTTTGGCGAGTCTTGTTCATCCTGCAAGTGTTCCGATCCATCTGAATTATTGTGGCAATCGTTTGTATTGTGTGCAAGTCGTTTGTGAGATGAGTGTCACATATTCTCCATCTTCAGCATCAGTGTGTGTTGCGGGTACCTGAGGCGTTTTATGAATTTTATCTTCAAAATCTTGATCTTCACCTTTCTCATTCGAAGCATTATTAGAGCTGGTTTTAGGTTTTTTCTTCAAATCTGAAATTTCTTTCGCTATGTAAGTACGTACTCTATCTAGTTGCTCGTCCACTATTTCTTCATCTACCCGCAAAACATCTGACAGGTAATACTTGAAGATTTCTAAATGTAAGAAAATTAGCGAGATTTAAAGAAAAACAAAATATTATTATTAAACAAGAATATATAGTCACATAGGACATGAAAAAAATTGCAGTGTAATTGATTAATTTTTTTTTGCAATTATAAGCTGTTATAGGACGTTAAATACTTTAAAGTTACAAAGGCATACTTGTAATTTTAATCTTTCTTAATTATGGAAACCTTCCAAAAATGCCATACCTTTTAAGCACAGAATTTTTTTCCTTCGAGTTTATGTAATGGATTACTCCGATCGTTACTACGATTGCTGTTTTTTCCTGTAACTATGGCATTATGCAGTACTTCATAACCAAATATGGCCACTGCTAAATTCTTGGCGACCTGTGCGTATGTGTTCACGTTATCGGTACACATTTTGAAAGTATCATAGCCCATCCATTCTCCTCGGCTAATATAAATCTGAAAATGTATAAAATTGTTAAATTTGCTGAAAATATAAAGTTAAAAAATATTTTGTATTGCTTATTATTTTATATGAGAATGCAATCAAATTTTTTCAATCTTTATAAAAAATCAGCGGCCGCAAGAAATTGGTATAATGATGAGATAATAAATTGTACCATTCTTTTAGTTTCATCACGATGTCCAACCTCATTCTCTTCCTTCTCGGCTAATTTACGATGTCCCTTTGCCTTCTCTAATTGTTCTTGAATTGTATCTACAAAGAGACAGAAATAACTTGAATAACTATTATTAATTACCTAATATATGAGAATTAACTTTAGCTACATTCAAAATTTACCAAATAAAAATACGCATGATTGAAATGAAAATTGCTGAAAAGCAGATTTTCCACTAAAAAGCTTACAAATAAAATTTCAATACAATTTGATGAATTTATAGACCGAATCCATTTCAAATCAGGCAGCACCCTAAAACTTGAAGTCTCAGAATCTCTCAAGGGCGAAATATGTTGTTTTTCAGACGAAATTAAGCGATACGTATTTTTCCGGTTTGCAAACAGAATTTTTTCTAAAAAAATTTGCGTATTTGAATTTTATGCTTGTTTTTTTCTTAACAACACGATTTTTTTCTTTAAACCTGTATAACTTTCGGCCCATTTGAGATATTTATTATTTTCTTTTTCAGTCTAATAGGGTTCATCGTCTACTTTCAAATCCACCGGAAAAATTTTAAAATGATTCAAAATTTTAAAGAAATGGCAGCGATTTTTCTGAAAAAATTCAAAATCGATTTTCCCCAAAAACCAGCTTTAATTTTTTTTCCATTTTTTTCAACTTATACTTTAATAACGAAGATATCTTTTAAGTTGGATGCGTGCTAAATGACTTTGTTAGCCAGGAGAAACCCTTTTTTTTACAAACGAATTTTCTACTTTTTTTTGAAACAATGATATATACGATCAAGTGTTAAGATAAAAGTTTGCACGTCTAAAAAAGTTCTATGAAAAATGTCTCTTGATGTTTTGCGCTATTTTTCATATTTCGCAAAATTAATTCATAAACTATGCTTTTAAGGAAAAAAATTCTCCAAACCCTACCTTTTTTATTTTTAAATATATTTCTTTAAGTTTCTACTAATAAAAGAAATACATCTTAGCAGCGTCATGTAGGCTAAGCCATTTTTGATGTAGGGAGAATTTTCATTCCTTAAAAATGTAGTTTTTGAATTATTTCCGTAAACTAAGAAAAATATCGCAAAAGAACAAGATACATTTTTCATAGAAATTTTCTATACGTGCAAACTTTTATCTTAAAACGTTTTCGTATCTGTCACTGTTTCGAAGAAAAAGTAGAAAATTAAAAAAGTAGAGAATTCTCCCGGATACAAAAGTTATTTTTGGGCCTTGTCTTATTTGAAATTGATTCGGTCTATGTGAAAAAAAGTTCTTGAGAACTTATTTCTTGTCTAAAATAGAAGTCCCAATTCAACATACCTTTCAAAGATATTAAATTATCAATATTAAGTATTCGCAAATCGATCAACTATTCGACGTCCCTGCAAAAAATCAATTGACAGCCTTCATTTTAAATTTCTATTTAAATACCATCACAAGAACAGCCAACTGTATGTACTAATTACTGGACTTTTCAATTTAAAATAAATTATAATTCAATTGTATTAAGATGGAGTATTTTGAAAGGATTAAATTATTTGAAAACCCTGTAAAAGATTTTTTTTTGAAAATATCCACTGCATTTTTGTAACTATCCCAAAACCTGTAAAATAAGTGTTGAAAATAGTGAACTTCTAACTAGAACTGTCAAAATACAAATTTGAATATAGTGGTTTTACAAAAAAAAAATTCCCGAAATAGATTTCTATACAATTACAAAACTGCTGTGGATATTTACAAAAATTTCTTTTACATTGCATATGCTATAAGCAACTAGGTTTAAACAGTCTTACCCGGCGAGGTTTTTCATAAGCTTCTCCTTTCATCTAAAGCTGGAAAAGCGAATTCTCTGCGATGGTAGAATTTCTTCCAGACGTTTCTCGATTTACTTTTTCTGTTCTCGCCCAAAAGAGATTATTTTGTAAGCTTCATAAAGAACAACTAGTTTTTTAATATTGAAGAATACGTGATAATTGAAAATTTAAATTTAATTTGGATATTATGCATACCAGAACAAGTAAAAATAAAATATTTTTAAAAGAGAAATAGTTTTAATAACATTAGATAAATTGAGATTCTCAAAACGTTTATTTTGGAATATACAAATTTCCTAAAAATCGAGTAAAGTTACTCGAAAACTTACTAAACATCCAGTTATATTCATTGAAGTTTCGCCTTCGTCAGCACTACTATTTTCGGATGCAGAAATTAGTGTGTTTGCGGGCGGTGGTGCAACACGTTTTTTTTTAGAAATTCTTCTAACTCAATTAAAAGATTCGAATAATTTCATAACTTGATTTTTAAATATCAAAGAGAATAAAATGTTCCAAGCAAAGCACTAAAGTTGAAAAATGTTTAAAATACCTGAAATTAATTTAGTATAAAAAGTTTTTAAAATGTACTTTCAAATTAAAAGGAATTGAAATTTCAATATTTTCAATTTCAAGTGTCCTAAGATTTCATGCTTTAAGTTATTGTAAACGCAATGTAATGTCTTTTAACAGTATTAAATACTTGAGAATACGTCCCATAACATCAGAAAAAGAAGAGGAGGAACCACGGAAAAAATGGAAAAATATCTACATCTAGGGAATAAATTTTAACACTTACTTGCAACATGTAAAACCACAGCATTTTCGTATGTCCCAGCTATTTTAACTTTATATTTGTAGGTTTTTGTGTAATTAAGCGGATTGAAACTCTTAAATTCAGATACCGGCACATTTAACCTCTCACTCCAATCACATAATTGCACAGCAGCAAACATTGTTGAACAAAATTAGAACAATTTCAAATGTAAAGCATAAAAATTAGTCTCACTTGTACTATGTTTATTAACTATTGCACCTCTAAACAGGTTTTCCGCAAAAGTACCCCTGGGAATGGTGAAGTGCCAGAGTTACTCACAATAATGTAAGACAAAAGACGAGTGGGCTCATGGTCTCGCACTGAAAGAGGCCTCTCTGTAAGGTGACCCTGTTAGTTTTCATACGATTTTTTCCAGATGAGATAGTAAATCTGATTTTCCAAAGCGGCATCAATCTTTCTATGCACCTTAAGATTTTGATAATAGAAAAAATGTAGTTAAATGTACGCATTAAACGCGGGAAAAACGAGTATCATGTCTTAAAATATTTGTGATATTCATAATGTTGTGAGATTATTCTTCTAAAAATTGGTCAAATTCCATGTCAAAAAATAGATTCACTGTCCTTTATCGATTTTTCCCGGTCTACAAAAATTCTTTGTAATTTCCCGGTTTTCGGTTCAGCGGAGACAGCGTAAGGCAGACCTGCTCACTGAGAGGAAATTGACTCAGTCTATCACAATTTGTTAAAGTTTTACCACCACTTTTCTAGTCTCAGACCCAGAGGCTTGTAGGGTGGTCGCTCTCGTGAAGTTAAATGGGTAGAGGTAGGTGGAGGTGTTAAAATCCTATCTGACATTTAAGCAAAATCGAAGAAATTTGCCCTCAGTGGGTAGACCTTCCGTAAAGATTAAATGATAAATTCACAAAACTTCAGATATAGATCATTGGGCAGATAAACTCCAATACATGATAGCTAGTGTTATTTAAAAAAAATGTTGTTATAGGATTATCTCCTTCGAAACTTAGATACTGGAAAAATAGTGATATCTAATAAGAAATTCAATTACGTTCTACATCTGCTCTATGAGTAAGTACAATATTAACCAATTTTCATTTTGTTGAAAATTTAGAATTTAGGAAATTTACATTTCCGTACTTATTTTTTTATTTTAATTCCTTTTAATAAGGAAAAAATAATTAATATTTTTTACATATTAATTTAAAAAGAAATTCTCTGAAATTTCCTCTGATAAAATTGCGCATTTTTCAGTAGGTTCGGCCGGAATTTCTTTCTGAATATATTTGATTGAAAATATTAATATGCTCTGAATTTTAAGTATTTTTGAAAATAATTTTAAAAATAAGAAAACTCATTTATTACAGGCTCAAGAGGGCTTAAGTTTAATAAGTCAAAGGCATTTTTTGTTAAGATTTGGATTTTTTCAGCAGTAATTAGAATATTCCTAAAATATTATACCATTAAGAAATTTCCTATCCGTTTATGAAGTTATTTTCATAAATGAAGGAAAATCACTGTTTAATTTTGTGTACAAAAATTATTCCGTTCCTACAAATTTATATATGTGTATTCATAAGGATATAAGTATTTATAATTAACTCCCGTAATTGTTGGATACTTATAATAGTGGAGGGACTTGCATGTTGATTGCACGTGAGACGAACTAAAAAGAAGATAAAAGCTATCAGGGGGCATGAAAATTAGAGACGCTAAACAGGAAAACGAGACGGAAGAGCTGAGAGAGAAAATAAAAGCAGACAGAGATATGGGAGAGGGTAAAGCGCAAGATGGAAGAGAAAGTCAGAGAGCGTAGGAACGAAAAGGAGGAGGTATCGACTAGAGAAAGGGTAGGGGCAATGAAGGTGAGAATTTAGATAAAAAAGAAGGCAGAACGGAGAAATAGTATGGTGGTAAAAGGATTGAAGCTAAGGAGTGGCAAAGAAAGAGAAGGCGTGAATGGGATAAAGGACAAGGGAGTTTTCATCGACCACGATTTGATGCGAAAGGAAAGAAATGTACATAAAATTCTGAACGACAGGGCTAGGAGGGAGAGGAGCGAATGGAGAACGGCAAAGGTATGTTATAGGGGGAGTTTTCATCGAACACGATTTGCTGCGAAAGGAAAGCAATGTACAGAAAATTCTGAACGACAGGGTTAGGAGGGAGAGGAGCGAAGGGAGAACGGCAAAGGTATGTTATAGGAAAATAAAATTAGAGGAGAAAATTTAGGTGTGAGATGAGGAGAAAGACGTGCTGCAGGTAGTGCAAGGAGACTTTTTGCATAGGAAGTAGGGAGGTGTGGCTAAAGCATAGAGGTGGAATAGTAAAGGTGCTGCACTGGAACGTAGCAGGGGCTAAGGAAGAAGATGATGATTTCTGGAAGTCCACGAATTTGTCATTATGGGACTGCTTAGACGTTATTACAGAGTAAGGAATGGCAGAGAATATAGTCAAGGCTTGCAGGAGGGTGTAAGTAGAGGTTCCAGGAGGCGGTCAGCAAAAAGAAGCAAGGGAGGGATAGCGGGGGAATTATAAAGGGAGTTGGGGTTATATAGGAGGAAGAAGTTTATGACGGGAGATAGGGGGGACGGGTAAAAGATTCCACAGATGAAACCGAGGAGGGTATGGTAGTACTAGAAGGGGACTTTAATGCAAGGATGGGAAGGGAAAGGGTCCTTAACAGGGAGAGAGAAAGTTCAGAAAGAAGATCGAAAGATACGGTAATAAATAAAGAAAATGGCGAATGGTGTGGTAACAGGAGACAAAGAGGGAGAATACATGTATGTGCGTAAGGTGGGAGTATCAATGATAGACTTGTGATCATGAATATGGAAGTTAGGGAGGAAACAGAGCAATTCGCAGTAGAAGGCAGGGTAGAATCACATCATTAACCATTAAAAATGTGGAAAAAGGGGCAGGGTAGTAGAAGGCAGGATAGGGAAGAAGGGTCGATAGGGCAGAGGGGGCAAGGATGAAGGGGGTGATGGAGGTGTATCAAGAACAGTTAGAAAGTGTGAACTTTGAAGTAGAGATATTAGAAGAGATATTAGAAGAGATATTAGAAGAGATATTAGAGGATCTAAAAGAAAAAGTGAAAGGGTGTGTGTAAAAGAAGGTATTTAGAAATAACAAGAAGGGGATCGTTAAACCGAAATAGGATAGGAAATGTAAAAAGCTGAAAGAAAGGTGAAAAGAAAGTACAAGAAGTGAAAAGAAGTAACTGCGAAAAGGCAGGAGTATGTATAAATGAGGAACGAGTCAAGGTTGATGTGGAAGAAGCAAGAGCACGAAAAGGAGATTGATCTGGCAGATAAGTTGAGAAGATAATAAATAGATTTAGGAAACGTAGAGTGGGGATAAGTAAGAAGATAGGGAGTAAGGAGTGGGGGGATTTTTTAAAAGAATTATTCCAGGGCTCAGATTCGCGAAAGAGAGATGGGGTTAGTAGAAGAACAAGAGAGGTAGATGGGGATGAGCGGAATGACGAGGAGATAGAGAAGCAGATAAGGAAGTTCAGAAGTTCTATGGCAGTAGAGCTGGACGGCGTAGAGAACGAAACGGATTGTTTAGCACACAAGAGGTAAGAGAGAGAATGAAGGGGGTATTAAAAAAAGTATGTGGGAGAGGAATTTCCAAGATGGTGGAGGCAAGGGTTGATCGTGGCACTGTATAAAAAAGGTGATAGAGAGAGTCAGGAAAATCATAGAAAGATTAAACTAATGAATATGGCGTACAAAGTATAAAAGATCCTGTCGGCGAATAGGCTGCGGCAGGATGTCGAAGGTAAAAGAATATTACTCGAAACGCAGGCAGGCTTTAGGACGGGAAGGAGCACTTTTAACAATATTTTCGATTTCAGCACGCGGTGGATAGCGAATTAGCGAAAAAGGGTTTAAAAGCGTAAGCGTTTTTCTGAGTATCTCAAAGACGCGTTCCTTTTGGTGGATAGGGGAAGGTAATGGTAGGTAATGGAGGAGAGAAGGGTGGAGAGAGAACTGATCGAGAAGGTAAGAAAGGTATATGAAAAGGCGAAATATAGGGTGCGAGGAGGGAGGAGAATTTAGGGTATGGTCACTCGCGTTTGCAGATGCTACAGGATGTTTGCATCGCTGCTAGTGAAAATGGACAGAAAAGGCGTTGAAGAAGGTGAAAATGTTGTGTACCTAGGCTTCAGGTTCCTGTTTCGGCTTAATGAGGATTGGATGGTCATATAAGAGATTGAATGAGAAGGGCAAATCTGAATTCGAGATAGGATGTGGAATGATGTTAGTTTTTAAGAGTTCGTTGTGTGAAAATTCTGTAAAAAATGGAAGTGTAAGAAAGTCCACTTTTTACCGCAGGCATTTAGAATACAAAAGGATTAAATGCATATATACTGAAGTACAATAATCCATTTACAGTGAAACTTGAAAAATAAATTTTATACAAAAATGGTTTTAAAAGATCCCTAAATATGTGTTTTTTAAAAAGTATGCTATGCACTACTCCCATGGGATTTAGCATCACAATTGACATAAAAAATTTGAATATTAATGCTTGAATGGCTCCTTATTCAGAAAACTTATAGCTTGAAAAAATCTATAGGTACCTGGAAAAAAAACCGGAACTGTCAGGGAATTTTTTTACATAATTTTAGTAGACGCCCTGAGATAATTCTAAAGATAATATTTTGCAATATTTAGATTCATATCTTTCAATATACAATATATCCGCAACAAATACTGATTAATCGTATAAATTCCCGTTATACTTTCTCAAATGAGCTCATAATTACTTTTACATTGTACAAAAAAAAAAGAATTCAAAACTATCGCTTCATTAAAAAAAAATATATTGTTAAATTAATTCTGTCAGTTTCTGTAATTATAGGTATGCGAAATTCATAAGTCGCTGCATAAATTTACTAATTTCACTGAAAAAAATAGTTAAGATGTTCCAGCAAGACGTTTAGCTGGATTTCGTCTTCAAATAAAATATGGCTGAGTTAACTAAATATCTAGTAACCTCAGTCAAATTTTGCTATATATTTTCTAGATTACAAATTTAGATAAAACTGCTAGAAATATAGATGGAAAATCTATATTTTCTTAGAAGACGAAATCAAGCTGAACGTAAGCTAAACGTACGAAATCAAGCTACCGAATGCGTCCTCGGATTGTAGATAGAGGGTCCCTGTACCAAGGGTTTCTGCTGAATATGGTTACAAAAATAAATAGGCAGTCGCGGACAATTGTCCAGGGGTGGTCCCGCAGGAATTTATCCCCAAGCGGAGGTGTGAAAACCGTACCGAAAGCTGAATGGCACCTGTGTGAGGTGTCTAGAACGGTGACTGTGGGATACCGGGCGACCTCCCAGAGTACGCTACCTGATACTTGCATGCAGGACTCTATAAGGATGGGCGAATCCATTTCCCTAGCTTCTCGTAGGAACAAAAATGACAAAACCAAACATAGTTGTAGTAAGTGCGGTTTAAAACAATAGAACGCGCAGGGCTCACGACAATGGGTCGGCCAACAATCTCTCGGGACCTTTTGGTGAACGGAGCGCCTGAATCACGACTTGGTAGAGTGCTACGATGCGAGTGTAGCTCCTGAACGGGGTTACATAGCACGGCTGCATGCTCTGTGGTGCGAGAAACACCCGGAGATCTCGCACTTTTCGCAGCAACGTCTGCGAAACCATGCCGAACTACTTTGAAAAAGGGGCTATGCAAGCGGAACGCCTACTCTACCACAGCTAGAAAAAGCCGGCAACAGAGAACGAGAGGCGACAATAAGACCAACCACGGGCAATCATCCAATAGAGGAAGAGCGATGCTTCAAGCTTGAAGATCTGGCTGAAATGGATGACGAGCTTCGTGGACATTCTTCCGAAGAATCTGAACTCTGAGCTATCAATACTTGTGTGTATAATGGAGCGAGAGCTTTGGCCGATGTGAACCGTAAAACAAAACCAACGCTTGATTATAAGACCAAAAGACGAATGGATCAACTTGCCCGAATGATAGGCTGGGCAAGACAGTACGCGTCCCGCATTCAGTGTGTGACTAACTACATCACATCTGGCAGGAATTTTACCGCCAAGGTTCGAAAGTTCGCGCGGGAACTCCGGACCCGTTATCACACATTTAACAAGTCAAAGCTAATGACCATCAGGCAGCATATTGTTGAGAGAATAAGGATATTATCTGACGCTAAGAGAAGCCTATAGCGGAGGGAGAAGTAGGTCAGAGAAAATCAACAGTTTCTCTCTGACCCATCTCGGCTCTTCCAATACCCTCCAGTTACTTTCGACCACCCGTCCAAACCAGAGGAGGTCGAAGTATTTTGGAGAAAAGTCTACGAAGTGCAGCATAGACTGGACAAAGAGTCAGAAAAAATAAACAGCTTCAAGGACGAAATTGTGCACCTTCTAGTGGAAGAAGTTTTCTTCAAACCATCAGCATTTGGCCCGTATTTTCACCTCATATTTAAAGTCGGAAGAGCCGATTCCAGAGTGGTTGGTGGAAGGGCGCACAATACTCCTGCCGAAAATAGGCAACTTAGCTGACCCGAAGAATTACAGGCCAATAACTTGTCTGAACACACTATATAAGATATTCACAGCTATGCTAAATGATAGGATTGTTCGGGCACTTGAACCGGTGCAGCAAGAAATGTATGAACAACGAGGCTCAAAGAAAGGCGTAGCGGGATGTCGGGAGAACCTGCTCATCGATAGATGTGTCTGCAAAGATGCAGCATTCTACTAGCGGGAACTATCGATGGCTTGGATTAATTATCGGAAAGCTTTCGATTCGACCTCCTATAGATTTATCATCTGTCTTTTGGAAAGCTCACAGGTACATCCGCAAATCGCTAGATGCATAGAGAGATTGATGTCGCTTTGGAAAACCTGATTCACTATCTTATCTGGAAAAAATTGTGTGGCAACTGTCAAGGTTACCTTTCAGAGAGATGTCTTTTAGGGCGACACCATGAGCCCATTCTTCTTTTGCCTTACATTATTGCCACTACCTCTAGCACTTCGCCATTCCAGCGGCTAATTTTGTGACAAACCTGCAGATCCTGAGCTCGTTGATAGAAGCGCCATACGACACCTTTGCGCTGGAGAGACTTATACATACCTGGGCGTGCCACAGAGCCGGATTCAGGATGTGACATCTATAAAGGATACTCTCCGAAGCAGATACAAACGTCTCATCCGACAGATTTGGGCTTCCGAACTGTCGGCGAAGAACAAAATATCTGCAACGAACATGCTTGCCGTCCCGGTACTACTACATTCATTTGGAGTAGTTCCATGGACGAAGAACATGATATCGGGACAAGAAATGTTATGCACATGAACAAAAGCATGCATCTTAAGTCTTCTGTTCGGCGACTGTACATCTCATGCCGTCAAGGTGGTCGCGGAATATTGAGTCTTGAATGTCTTCACAACAGGATTATTCTGGATACAGCACATAGAGTCGCAAATGGAAGAGACCCTCTTCTTGAAATGGTCAGGAATCACGAAGGAGTGGGCAAAGGAGCGTTTCTGTATAAAGCAGCGGAGGAGACTGTTGACGCACTCGGACTTACCTTCAGTATTAGAGGTGAGAAAAATGTATCAAATCTCATCTATCTCGAGTACTCACTCCTGAAAGCCCCAATTAAGAAAGCCCAGATTGAAGTCTGGTACGGAGGGTTTCATTTTGGCATGCCAAGACGGTGTCATTTCCACCTTGACATACCGTCGCCATATTTTGAGCCGAGATATTCCCGATGATAGCTGCAGGGCGCGCCATGCCCACCCCGAGAATTTAGTTCAAATACTATCTAGTTGTCCAACTCATGCGGGAACGACCTACATCCAAAGGCACACTCGAGGCCAGACATGGTTCTTCTTGACTTCGAGAGGCGGACCATATTCTTTATCGAATTTTCGGCACCAGCTGACAAAAAGATGATAGGCAAGGAGAATGAAAAGAAAGAGAGGACCTTATAAGGGATTTGCAACGATTGCACCCGGAATATTCTATTAAACTAATCGTCGTGATCATCGGCGCTCTTGGAAGTGTCAAGCTTTCACTTGTTAATAGCGTGAAAAGCATCCCTGCGTGTCAACAATATGCTAAAACACTTGCGGGAAAAATGCAGAAGGCGGTAGTCCTTGGATCACCCCTTGTTCTCAGAGTGCACGAAACTTTTGCCGGTTCGTCGTATTGATTCCGTTACAGACTGTAACCACCTATCTCACGGTCGTGAGACGTGGTTGTGGCTGAAATTTTACCGCGATTTCACTGGGAGCGAGTGCAATTTTTCAGATTAGCACCCGTTCCCGGCGAAATCCTGCTTTTG
>NC_046660.1:143826344-143837093 GCF_010883055.1 Belonocnema kinseyi
CGGCAGCTTTTATGAGCTGCCTTGAAAAGAATACTCGCGTACTTCGCGTTGTCACGTTTTCAATTAAAAATGGTCCTAAACCCCCAAATTTGGACGGGGATGTCGAATTCATCCACACCCGGTAATAAGCGTAGAAAAGAGAAAAATTAATATTTTCATATTTAAGCGCAAAAGTGCAGATTATTCTATTATTTTCAATACGCGATTTTTCCATCTGTCTACAATGCCACAATAAGAATAAGATACCTCCTAAACTTATTCACTTATATTTCCATAGCGACCGCTACACAGTTTTCTATTTTCCCAAAGACAACGGGTTTTCAATATATTTAATTCCTTCTAATTGTACCGCTAACGCACCTCACAGAGATATTTTTTATTCCTCAGAAGTGGTCATATTTTGATTTGATTTAATTCCTTCTAATAAGTTCGCAAAACATGTGTAATAAGTTGTTTTAATTCCTTCATGTGGAATGTAAATTCTGAAATTTCAATGCTCACCGATTCAACTCTGCCTCTATAGAGTTAAAATGATTTAAATTCACACATTTGCATAGATTTATTAGTTGCAATTTTTTAAGACGTTTAAATAAATGATCAAAATATAAATTAATATAAATGTGAATATTTTCGAATTTATAAGTTATAAAAAGATTCAACAATGTAAAATAGGTTAAATAAATACTTTCGTTAAATTTTACTAAGTCAATTGAGAGGAATAGGATTTTCACTTTTTCTGTTCCCGTTAGGGGATTTTTAGACGAAGGAAAAATCGCGTATTCATAGGAATACAAATTCTTAATTTTTCTGAATTCAAAGCTTGTTACCGGGCATACAGGACGACAATCGTGGGTGAAACCAATGCGCGGTGTACATGAACCAGATCGTCTATCGTAACTGCAACCAGAAACTGGTACCGTTCGTCTGAATACGCCTTAACACGCAACAATCACGTGACCCTCGTTGTGCGTATAGTGGGTTAGAAAGATTGCAAAGCGTTTGTTTCGCTTCTTTCAAAGCATTATACCAATTTTCGTTATTCAAATCCATTACAAAATTTAATACGGTAACTTAGAAATACTGTAAAAATACTGTAATAATTAGATTATCCCTTAAATCGTATATTTTATTTCAATTATGGATATGCAATGAAAGAAATATTAATACCAAAAGAATCTCCGTGCACGTAAAAAATGTTGCAAATTGATTAATTAATAATAATTTACGAAATTCAAATTAGATTAAAATCCTATTTAACGTCCAATAATCAAATTGATGCAAACTCATGTTAAAAAGAACAAGAATCCAACGACCAAATTTGGACCACAACGAAAAAACAAAAAATAAAATTAATGAAAATCCTATTGCAATCTGAAGTATTAAAAAAAAATTCAGACAAAAATAAAAAAGAGGAAAGCAAAATGAGAAGGCAGCCAACCACATCCCTTTCATTCTTTTGTTCTTTCTTTCGTCTTTTTTATATTTATTATCATCAAATTACTGTAAAATAACATTCAAAATAAAAATAAAAAATAAATAAAATTGCATTACCAACGTTTCAGTACTCGTACTGAAGGCAAGAAAAGTTTGAGAATCGAATGAAGATCAGTAGACCAATCTGTTGTAAACACAATATAAATATCTGTCATAATTACATTAGAAATAGAGAAAGTTAAAGAAAAACAAAATTCATGAAACACCCTTTTGTTCAACTTATCCAAATCGGGTTTCAATTTAATAGATTAATAGATTCTAGCAGAAATAGTGATAGAAGATTTGGAGGTTTTTGCTTTTGGGAAATTAGATTTTGTTTTGTGTTGTTATTTTCGGTTTCTCGGCGATACGTTATTATGTTGTAACATTATTGCTCTTCTCTAACCGGGGATTGACTTTGTATTCATTTATATTCTCAATTTGATTACTGCACTTAGCTGATTTTAATAAGCGATCTTACATATAACAAAAATT
The DNA here is from genome assembly GCF_010883055.1 of Belonocnema kinseyi. NCBI lineage: Eukaryota > Metazoa > Arthropoda > Insecta > Hymenoptera > Cynipidae > Belonocnema > Belonocnema kinseyi. Next base: position 143,828,313 of record NC_046660.1, read on the forward strand.
GTATTAATTTTGGTAATAATTCTGTTGCATTTTAAACTTATCTCAATGAAATTTTATTGTGATCTAGAGATTCGTTTAATTTGCGTTTACTTTGTCCTTTCAAGTAAATTGAAACTACAAAATGCCATGATTCAAATACTGATAGGACATTAAAACTAGCCCTGAAAATTTTATAATTACACTTGAACATTATTTTTGCAACATGAAAATAATTAAAACTTATTTTTAGGATAAAATTTCCTATTGAAATTTTAAATCATTATAAAAAAACCATAGATTGTGGATTCACCCGAGGGAGAGATAATTGCGTGATTTAGCGATAGATCTCTCTCATAAGATCTATTTGAGATTATTTGACGTAATTAAAATGTTTATTTTATTTTTTTTATTTTTCTTCGCACACCGAGGTCCTCATGTTTAAATAAGGTGCAAGGTCGTTTCGAGAGAGTACAATTTTATTTTATTTAAATTTGGCTTTTTTATTAATAAGCCTAAACTTTATTCGCACAACGAGGTCTTAACAGTTAAGTGAAAATTCGTTACGAGAAAGTACAATTTTATTTTATTTAAATTTGGCTACTAACTTTCTGATTCTCCTATATATTTTTAGATCCCTTTTATTTTATTAATGCTTCTGAACTTCACTCGCAACTTCACAGGTGGATGCATGAACCAAGAGAGATTCCCTCCTCGTAGACCCTTGAGTAAGAAGTCCTGGTAATTCAAAGAGACCTGGTACCGGTATCGCAATTAATTTATAGAGTGAATTGGTCCCACGCTATCCCCACTTGTTAGCTGATGGCGCGCGCAATCGATCATATGATCGAATTATTTCGTGAATCATCCTTTAGATCTACCTGGCTGTCCACTTTTTAGTCAGGAGCGAATCAATATAAATATTCGCCTGTAGCTTTATTATTAAATTCCAATTATGAAAATAGAACGGACTGTCTCAATGTGTTCCTCTAGCAAAGTTGCAGATGGCCATTGATACTTTTAACAGTTTTCATCAAAAACTTCAATTTACTCATGAAATAGAACAGGATAATAGAATCAGTTTTTTGGACATAGAAGTAATAAAGGGTTGGGATGGTAATATTATTACCAATTGGTATAGAAAAAGTACATATTCAGGTAGAATTTTAAATTTCCTTTCTGATCATCCTTTTCAAAACAAAACTGCAGTAATAAAAAACTCAGTTGACAGAGCCCGACCGTAAACACGATAACTCTCGAAAAAATGAACGGATCAAATCCATCATTGTCACACTTTTTTTAGGTCCTAAAAGAAAGGACGAGTTCGTTAACCAGCCATTTTTGATGAAAATTCAAAAAGTGAGCGCATTTAAAAAATTTTTGAGACCACTTTTTTCGGAATTTGGAAGTTTTATGTACGGATATTTATAGTCTTAAAAAGAACAAACAATTTATCCTAATGACTTTTTCCGATAAAAAGAAAATGCTCAGAGTTATAGCATTTTCAACCATTTTTCGATTAACCGAAAATTCAAATTTTAAGCCAAAAAACGCACGATATGAAAAAAAGTCAAGAGAAGAAAAACATTTATTTTTGAAAGTCCTACAAAATTATCATAACAAATTTTTGGATTTTTTTGAAAATTCGAAAATTCGAATTTCGATTGCACAAAAAATAATGAAAAGTAAAAAATTCCATTTTGTGGTCAAACTATGTCAGACACGAAAAAAGATAAATGAACCAAAATTGTCATCCCAAAAAAGATCTAAAATTTGGTTAAGAATGACTTCTTGATAAGAGGCGTACTTTTTGTTTTATTCGTAAAAATAACATTGAAAATAAAAAAAAATGAATATGTGTGGAAAAACGACGAAAGTTACGAGAAAAAAGATTGAATAAAACTTTTTTACAAATGTCTGCCGAAAATCGAGCGCGCAGCGCGAGTGTCACGATGAGAATGTGTACCTCAAAGCCTACAGAGGTTTGAGAAACTTATTCTTCGACTATACTTAATTAGGTAGATAATTCATAATATGAAGACGCATAATAATACTCTAGGCGCGCTCAAACTTGCAAGCAGCGCGCAATGAGAATGTGCCCGCAAGGCTCTGACGCCATTGATATTTTTTTCTGATTTCTTGCATACGTCATCTAAATTAGTAGCATGATATTAGGTGCCCTCATGCGTAAATCATGAGCAAAATAGCACAGATAGTAGTGTGCCTACCGTACGTATGATGACGTTTTGAGGAGAATGTACACTTACGGGGAAAAAAACCGCTGTCCATATTATTCTCATTTTCTGAGTGCTTTATTCACGCTCGTAAAATTTTTATTTCAGCTCTTGTGGCATTTTTCAGAAATTTTAGATTTTTATTTAGAATGTTAGTTTTTACGAATAAACCAAAAACTACGCATCCTATCCGCAAAAGTATTCATAACAAATTTTTATGCGTTTTCACTCTTTTTATAAGAGCAACTTTTGTTCATTGTGTCGTTTCTTCAAAAAGTTCATTGTTTTTATTTAGAAAGTTTTTTCCGACTGATACAAAAACTGCGCATCCTATCAAAATATAATGAATGTCATATTTTTAGTTCTTTTTCTGATAAACAACTTTTGTCTTGTACATCTTTTGATGGTGCATGCAAAGAAGAATTTTCGGTTTTTTAAATTATTTTTTGTGCGACCAATATTGAATTGTCGGTGTTTCAAAAAAATGCAAACAGTTTTTGCGATAATCTTGTACGCCTTTTAAACAGGAACGCCCTTTTTATCGAAAGAAAGTCATAAGGATACATCGAGCGAGTTCCCCAGTCCAATATTTTATTCCGTTATTTTTGATGCTGTTTTTCACGAATGAATAAAAAAGTTCCAGTCCGATAAAACAGTGATTAATAACAAATTTGTACAACATCTTGTGCTGCACAATTTTAATTGATTAATTTTCTATTTGATATTCACTTAATCTAAATAATAAGTATTCAATTAAATAGTACTGTCGAAGAAAGTTGAAGGAGTGAAAACATTTTAAAAATAACAAAAAAAGAAAAAAAGCAAATGTTAAGCTACACAACGCTCGATATGGAAAAAAGTCAAAAAAAGAAAAGCGTTGATTTTTGAAAGCTCTGCAAGATGATCGTAACAAGTTTTTGAATTTTTTTGAAAAGTGGAAAATTCATGTTTTGATCGCACAAAAAAAGGTGAAAAATAAAAGATTCAATTATGTGGTCAAACTGTGCAAGATAAAAAAAAAAAGAAAATTATTGAACTTTTTGATTCATTCGTAAAAAGCAGCATTAAAGTAACACAATAACCATTTTGCACTCGAAAACTCGACCGATTTATCCTTATGAAAGCCGTACAAGATTATCGCAACAACTTTTTGAATTTTTTCGAAACTTCGACAATGCAATATTGGTCGTTCTAAAATAATAAAAATTAGAAAATTCTACTTTGCGGTAAAACTGCCCAAGATACTAAAAGGAAAATGAATAAGGTACAATTGTACACCATACAAAGATGTGAGGACAAAAGTTGTTCATCAAAAAAAGAGCTGCAAATATGTCATTGATTATATTTCAATAGGATGCGCAGTTTTTGTTTCAATCGTAGAAAACTTTATAAATAAAAACAGTGGTATTTTCGTGGAAACGACACAAGCTATGAAAAACATGAATTTTTAAAAGTTGCTCTTACACATACGGCTACACTGAGTGTCACTGCAATTTTTCTCCAATTTTATTATTAAACAAAATATAAACATTTTATTGCAAAAACGGGCTTCATATAACCCGAGGTACCAATATTTAAATGACGTGTGCAAGAAATCATACAAACCCTGGCGGACCGAAGGAATCGAATGGAGCCTCGACAAAGTACCCGTAAATACCCCAATGGCTCCCCATTCAGTTCCTTTTTGAAAAACTTGGAAAAACAGCAAAATCAACTTTGAAATTGTTGAAATTCGGACTCTACGTTAAACATTCCTGTAGAAGGTTACGGAATAATCACAACAGTTTTTTTTTTGCAACGGTAAAAAGTTTTTTAAAATATGAGATGTATTACGCCTGTTGACTGCTACACTTCAAACGCATCGCCTGTAAGCAGTCAACAGACGTTACACTGTGACCTTATATTGGAAATTTTAACGTAGAATCCGAATTTCAACAATTTAAAAGTTGATTGTGCTGTTTTTGCGAGTTTTTTAAAAAGAAACCGAATGGGGTCTTTACAGGTACTTTCCCGGTAATAAGCGTTAAAATCAGAAAAATGAAGAATTTGTATTCCTACGAATACGCGATTTTTTTTCCGTCTAAAAATCCCCCAACGGGAACAGAAAAAGTGCAAATCCTATTCCTCTCAATCGACATAGTAAAATTTAACGAAAGCATTTATTTAACCTATCTTTCATTATTAAATCTTTTTATAACTTATAAATTCGAAAAATATTTAAATTTATTTATATTTTAATAGTTTATTTAAACGTCTTAAAATTGCACCAAAGAAATCTATTCAAATGTGTAGATTTAAATAATTTTAACTCTAGAGAGGCAGAGTTGAATTGGTTAGAATTAAAATTTCAGAATTTACATTCCGCATGAAGGAATTAAAACAACTTATTACACATATTTTGTGAACTAATTAGAAGGAATTAAATAAAATCAAAATATGACCACTTCTGAGGAATATAAAATATCTCTGTGAGGTGTGTTACCGGTGCAATTAGAAGGAATTAAATATATTGAAAACACGTTCTCTTTTGGAGAATAGAAAACCATGTGGCGGTCGCTATGGAAATAGAAGTGAATAAGTGTCGGAGGTATCTTATTGTTATGGTGGCATTTTAGACAGATGGAAAAATCGCGCATTTAAAATAATAGAATAATCTTCATATTTGCGCTGAAATCTGAAAATATTAATTTTTCTCTATTCTACGCTTACTACCGGGTTGCAGAGGCTCCATTCGGTTCCTTCCGTCCGCCAGGGAAGAGGGGGTGGATTAGAAATAAAAGTTATTGTAATGGTTTTATTTCTTAGACACTCCTCTTTTATCCCTAAAAAGCTTGTCACGTTTCGATGAAACCCTGAAACATAAGTTTAATTTATCGAAAATTCGGAATTCCCCCATGTTAATTAAATGGGATTTTGAAGTGCCCGGTGGCACGTGTTATTATTCGAATTACGAAAAAAAAATTACGGACTTCATTTTTCGAAAATGGAAACTGGGGGGGGGGGGGTGTTTTCCCCTCTAGACTGAAAAAAATTGCAATGCATTTTTGGACCACCCTAATACATATATAATCAAGTGGCCTAATATGGATGATGCTAATGAAAATCCACAGTTTTTGAGCAATCGACACCAAATTTAGCACACATATTCTTTGTCATTTAAAACATCTCATAAAACTATGAATAGGGCATCGTCACGTCCCGAGCATATAGACCAGTTTGCTTTCAACATAAAATATGTAAGTCTTATTTCGAACGGTAAATGTAAGATGAGCCATCTTTCGCAGAAATGCAGGTGCAGATAAACTCGGGAAATTATGTACCTGATTAGGTGGGAGTAAAGTCAAATACAATGAGATCTGCATGAGTCACAAATAAAAGGGTGCAGCATCCCAAACTCAGTACCAAACGGAATGGATTTGTAAGTGCATCAAGTTCGCGTGACACAACGTAAATATTTCGAGTATTGAAATTTCTTATATCTGTGATTATTTTAATCGTGAATAGATGACGCATTATCAGCGAAATTTGAATACTGGCCACCGTACAATTGTAAGGTAAGTTCTGTAATTCAATGACATTTATTCTATAAGTTATAATATTAAAGTATTTTAATAAGCTATATTTAATTAAAAAATATTGTTTCACTACAATTTCAATGGAGTACTTTTCGGAATATTAATTTAAACATTGAATGAAATGTACTATTTATACTAATTTACCGCTTCTGTGAAGATTATGGCCAATTTCTTTTTTTTTCTATATACTGACAGAACTTTTTTTGTCGATAAATCAACTTTTCTCTTAAACGTTCGTTTTTTTTTTATACTAGCAGTCTGGCGCGCGCCTATTTATCTTTTTATGAAAAAAAATAAATGAAAAGCCTATCTTTTCTATGTTATACATATTTAATGAATGTTACAAAGTTTTAGTATAAAATAATAGAAGACACCAAGGGATGAGTTCTGTATCTGAAACTGTAATTATTCTTTTATAATAGGATTTCAACCAATTATATATTTTTTGTTAGAAAATGAAATTGAACTATTTTATTCCAAATGAGCTTTTTTATTAACAATTAATTTACATCTAATATTGATGAATAGCATTAATTACAATTTTGTAATCACGTTGAAGATAAACATATTCTTTAAATAATGAACTTTGCATTTTTAAACCACAATTTTTAGAAATCAATTTAGAAAAAATTTTGAACGCGCATTATAATAATCAATGACCTTAAAGGTAGAAAAAATTAAACTAATAATTATTATATTTCAAATCACATTGAAATTAATGAAATTTTGTATTAAAAATAACACTTTCAACAAATAAATACTTGAAAACTTATCATGTTGGGTGAAGGTGTTGTGAAAAATGTGGTTTATGGTGGTAGATGGAGGGTAAAGGTGTTATAACTGTTTTACAGAAAAGTAGTCTAAAGTTTAAGAATTGGGACAAATTTGTTTATTTCGTAACTGACAATTCCTTTTTTTTTAAATTCGTCTTTCTCGTAGAAAAATTCATAATTTTATTTAAAATTTTATCTCTTTGGTTAAAAAATCTATTTTTTTTTAAATTCTTTTTTTTCGGAAATTCAACTATGACATTTTTGGTAGCAAATTATTTTTTTAAATTAAAGTGTGATCTTTTTTAGTTAAAAATCTAATAAGTTGTTGAAGCATTTAGAGATTTTGTTCAAAATTCGTGTTTTTTAGTAGAAAATTAATCTTCTTGTTTGAACAGTCATCTTGCTGATTTAGGATTCAACCATTTTTCGGACAATGCTTTTTTTCAAAATTGATTTATTGAAATGAAAATTTAACTTTCCATTTTTGGTTAAAAATTTATTATATTTTCAATCACAATCTGTTTTGGTAGAGAACTCATCTATTTTTTTTTTTTAATTATCCTTCTTTAAGCTGAAAATTATTTTTTGAACTAAAAACTGAACTATCCCATTTTTCGTTGAATATTAAGTTAATAATTGAAAGTTCATCTGTTTTGGCTTAAAACGAACCTTTTTGATTGAGAATTCAAGTATTTTCTTCAAATTTCTATTTTTTAAAAATTAATTTCTATAATGATAAAATCTACTTATACTACTTTTGGTTGAAATTACTTTTAGTTGAAATATTACTTTGGTAGTTGAAAATTCAACCATTTGTTTGAAAATGCACATATTTCGACGAAAATTCGTTATTTTGGTAAGACATTGTTTGAAAATTCATCTTTGTGATAAAGAACAAAACTATTAAGTTGTACATTCAGTTTTTTTTTTGTAAAAATTAAATTCTCTAACTGAAAATTTAAGTATCCCACTTTTGGTGGAACACTGAAATTTGGTATTAAAAATTGATATTTTTGGGTTGAAAACTCAATTATTTGTTTCAAACATCCTCTTTTTTATATAAAATTAATCTTCATGCTTGAAAATACATCTGTTTGTTTGAAAGTTAAACTATGTATCATCAAATGCATCTATTTTAGTAAAATTTCAAATAATCCGTCGAAATTCAATTGTTTGTTGTTGAATATTAATTCTTTCAACTAAAAAGGAATTATCCTATTTCTGGTTTCATATATTTATATTTTTAATTACAAATCTATCATTTTTAGTTGAAAACTCCACTATTTGTTTGAAAACTGATATTTTTGATAAGGTTTCAACTATTTTATTAAAAATTGCTTAAAAATTCAACTGTACAATTGCAGGATGAAAAATTTCATTCTTTATTAAAATTTAATTTTTTCATTTAAAATTTCGTCTTTTTGGTATAAAATTATTTTTCTATGTTCAAATTTTATCCTTTTTATTGAGGATTCAACTATTTTCTTGATTTTTGTTTGTTTGTTAAAAATTAATATCTTTATGGGAATTTTTCATTATATCATTGTTGATTGAAAACTAATAGTTTTTTGTAGAGAATTAATGTTATGGGTAAAAAATTAATCTGTTTTTTATTATTCTTAACATAGACATCTAAATTCTATTGTTTTGTCTTAGATCAGAAAAAAGCGTCTTGCATAATTTACTATAAAACAATTTTAATCGCTGAGAGATTCCGCTAAATAATGTGTAGAACCTGCCTGATTTTAAGTGAATTCTATCTTATTTTAAATACTTTTTATAATATTGTTCTTGAATTGAAAATTAATTATGTTGAAAATTCTATTATTTGTTAAAAAAGATTTTTTAAAATAGAACATTCATCTTTGTGATTGAAAATTCATCTTTTTGTTAAAACTTGTACTATTTTTTGTCAAATTCGCCTGTTTTGGTTAAAATTTTAAATAACCTGAAGAAAATTTAATTTTTTTTATTGAATATTAACTTTTATAAACTAAAAACTGAATTATTATATTTTTGTATAAAATTTGATATTTCTTATTGAAACTTGATTTTTTTAGTTAAAAAATGGAATTATTTGTTTAAAAATTCCAGTATTTTGTTGAAAATTTCTGTTTTTTGTTAGAAATACAGTCTGTCAAGTTAAAGCGTGGGTGGCTTTACTCGCAGTCGGTAAGGTGTATCGACATGATTTTGGTGTCAAAATATTAAGAAGAGCTCCCT
>NC_046660.1:143837193-143904101 GCF_010883055.1 Belonocnema kinseyi
GAGGGAGCTCTTCTTAATATTTTGACACCAAAATCATGTCGATACACCTTACCGACTGCGAGTAAAGCCACCCACGCTTTAACTTGACAGACTGTATAAAACTTATCCCTTGAAAATTCATCTTTTTGGTTGAGAATTCAACTATTTTGTTTTCAGTTTCTTTTCAGTTGGTCAAAAACTAATTTCTTGCCGACCATTGGGTGATAATGAAAGTGCCCGTACATCCCTATAGTATGTATCTGTTGCTGGAGGTTTTCAAATTTGTGTTTTTATTAAATAAATATTGAGTATTTGGAAAAATTGTCAGCCGATATGAAGATCCGATAGATCCATAAAATTGAACATAATTCATTCAATCCCACATTTCTTAAACCATATATTATTTAAAAGCATATACACTCTTTAGTTTTAAATTAACTTTTTTTTTAATTCTTTGAAAGTCCATGACCATGTTGAAATCTCGACTATCTCGTTATATATTCATCTCTTTTGTTGAACACACAATACATTTCAACTTAATGTTTGGATAAAAACCGATTTTTTGGTTTATGAAATCAACTTTGTGGTTAAGAATAGATGTACTTTGTACAGAATTTGTCTGCCTGGTACACAATTGATCTTTTTAGTTGATAATTATACATTTGGTTGGAAATTTATGTAGTTTGTTGAAAATTCGTCCTTTTTGTGAGAAAATTCATGTTTCTGTTGAAATATCAACTTTTTCCTTATAGATGTTTGTATTTCGGTTAAAAATTAGTGTTTGTGAGTAAAAAAATGCCCTTTGTTGAAAATGCAAACTATTTGGTCAGAAATTTGTTTTGCATTTATATCTTTTGTTCAAAATTCATGTTTTTTGTCTATTGCAGAGATTTAATCTTTTTAGTTGAAAACTTATCTTCTTTATTGACAACGCGATTATGATATTGAAACTTCAACTTTCATGCAGAAAGATCGTCTTTATAGCTTGGAAAATCCAGTTTTTTGTACAACATTGATGTATTTTGTGGAAATTTGTCGCTCGAAAAGTGGCGACTAGACTGGAAATTTTATTGACCAGAAAAAAAAGAAGAAATCACCGGGAATTTAATTAAAACAACTGGTAATTTTCTTCTAAATGTAGTAAAATTTTAGTTCTTATTATATTAATAATTTTATTCAAAATTTTGCTGAAATTTTTTTTTTTACTAAAATTGAACTATTTCAGTACAAAATTAAAATATTTTACTGAAAGCCTTACTTCTATTAATAGCAATTATATTTTGAACAAAAAATTGAACTAGTATATTTTTAGTTGAAAATTTATCTTTGTTAGATAAAAAGTAACTACTTGGTTGAAAATTTATATTTTTTATTATAAAAAGAAACCATTGGTTTGAAAATTGATGTACTTTGTGAAAAATTCGCTTTTTCGTAGAAAATTAATCTTCATTATTAAAAATTTGTATTTTTGGTAGGCATAAAATTGACCAATTCCACTTGTGTTAAAGGATGTTTAAAATAAACGTCATGCTTTCAAAAAAGATCAGTTTTTTGCGGAAAATATGACAGGATTTCAGTATTTTGTTCAAAATTTGTCAATTATACGAAACACCAATATTTAGACAGCCTCGCAGAAATTGACTTTTTTAGCTGATGAATTGATAAAATCCTTTTTTTTCTATTTCATGAAAATGTTGATAGCGCGTGGGAATAGTAAAATGTCGTCGCTGTGCTACAATGACAGTCGTTTTTTTAATGAAAAATTTTCATGAAATATTTAAAGCGTGATCACTCTTTGCATAAATGTAGCTCTTTTTCAATTTTCGACTTTTTACTTGAACAAACGGGATACTTATTCGAAGATATTCCACATTTTCGCAATTGAAAAATCCGGAAATCACGAATATTCACATAAGGTTTCGAGCTTCAAATTTTCTGTAAGCTCAGCCCTTTATTCTTTCTAAGTGAAGTTTGTAACATGAGTTGAAAATATCCATATGAGAGCGTTCACATATTACGTAACATTATTATTTTATGCCTTTTAACATCCTCCCCCCGCATGCAACGTACCGTTAAACTTCCTTTGTACTCTCTCCCCCCACACATCACTACGTCACGTTTTTTGTACTTTTTCAAAAACAGAATAGATGTTTTCGAAACAAAAAAATCTGCCGGTTGCACGGTCACAGTCTCGTCACGCGCGACGCGCCTGGCTCGCTTCGCTGGCTAAAATGAGCGCGCCTAGGGCACACGAACGTTTGTTCTCCCGCTTCGCGCTCGATAATGTATGTAAAATGTATCTTACTGTTATCGGTAAAAGTTCTTACAATGATAATTATTTTGAACTTCATTCTGACACACTGAGGATCTCGAAATTGGTATTTTATTTGATCTTTTAGAGATTATGTACATTTAACAAAGTTTTTTCGTAATCCTTCGTAATTCCATTTTGTTGATTGTGCAGTTCTATATTGCTAAAACTTTGATATTCTTTCTTGACCAAATAATAAAAACTCAAGAAATGTAGCTTACCGAAACAGCGTGTCACTATTAATTTATTTTCAGGAATTTTTGCTCAGAAAAATTATAGAAAAATGAATGACATGGGAAAATGCTTGATTTGCAACAAGCTGTTATCGACTGGGAAATTTGTGAAGCCAACAGATGCAGGATTAAAAACTTTAAAAGTAGTTAGTGATCGTAGAGATGATGATTTGTGGAATAAGATAGTAGGTTTAAAAAACGTTTTGCTTCACGTTAGCTGCAGAAAACATTACACTCGCGAAAGTAGTATAAGAGCAGCACTAAAGGAAATGGATGTAAATATTGAAAATGAAGAAAAAACTGATCTAAGCTTAAGATCAACTGAGGAAAAAAACATAGAAAAAAAATGCTTGTTCTGCTTTAGGATTATCGAGGCCGATTATATGAGATTAGACCAAAAAAAAGGAAAGTCATAAACGTCAACCCATTTCCTATGTACAAAACCATTCTTTTAGAGACATCATTATCGACAGGGCAAAAGAAATTAACACTGACAGTGCACAAAAACTTATCAATCGATTAAGCAAAATTTCCAATTTAGTGAAGATAGATGCTGTGTACCATAAACAATGCTGCTCTAATTTTTTCGCAAATAATTCTGAGGCAGGCAGAAACGTAGTGCGTGATGAAGTACAGTGTGTAATGGATGAGATATATAATACCCTGGAGGAGAGTGATGATTGCCAATTTTCTCTTAACGGAATACTTCAACATTTAAGTTCGAATCTTATAAAATATGTACCGCCTATAGGAACTGTTAAACAAAAATTGAAGGAGAAATACGGAGATATCATTATTTTGAGCTCAAATCAACGTAAAGGAACTGTCATCTGCTTTGTGAATGTGGGTCACAAAATTTTAACAGAATCGTGGTACAAAGGAGAATGTGCAAATGAATCTGACGAAAAGCAGCGGATTGTTTTGGCGGCTGCACAAATTCTTGTGGAAGATATTAAATCGAAGCAATTTGAAAACGATGTGTATCCAACATGTACAGAATTTACTAGTGAGGTAAAGACAGCAATTCCAGAAAGATTGATGGCTTTCTTAACAGCTCTCATCATGAAAAGAAGAAAGGGTGATTTGACAATATTAAAAAAAAAGTGTGAAACAATCGCTTATGCTATAATGGCAGCTTTAAGGTCGCGATCATTTATTTCCTCATTGCAGTTGGGCGTCGCAGTACTTCTGCATAGGAAATTTGAGTCCAAAAATATCTTAAATCTTTTATCTAATCTAGGATTATGTTCATCTTATCACGATGCAGTCAACTTTCAAACTTCTTCATTATTTGCTGAAGAAGTGAAAATAGCAGAGGGCACTTCCACTCAGTTTAGCGGTGACAATGCGGATTTTAATTCGGTAACACAGGATGGATATAATACCATTCATATTATGGGTATTGTGCAATGCATTACACCTGCCTCAGCCTTTGGAACATTGAAGCCTATACCAAAATTAAAATCCCAACCATCACCTGAGGAGATAGCAAAAATTAGTAAGTTTTCCATACAACATTTTGACAAACCGGACGGAAATGGATTAAAGGACATTGTCATGATTGACCTATGGAATTCGATTTCTTCTCAAGAATATATGGAGGGACCATCACCTACTGACTTGCTGTGGATGTGTGGAAAGTTCTTGGACGTTCCAAAAGTTCCTGGTTGGAATGGATTTGTGCTAAAGCTGACAGAAAATGAACCTTTCGAGCGTTCGCGGGTTCTATACCTTCCCTTCGTCAATCTACCTCCTGGAAATTACGACACAATACTGACAGTATTGTGGTCAACAGCAAAAAAGGATGAAGACATCGGCCGGAAAACTACTTTCGTTACGTTTGACCACCCTCTATATATGAAAGCAAAAGACATAACTGCGTCAAAGAAAGAAGATCCACTACTGTCAAGAATTGTTGTGAGGCTCGGAGGTTTTCACCTGCTGATGTCTTTTCTTGGATGTATTGGAGTCATTATGGCCGGAAGTGGCCTAAAAGAAGTATTATGTCTGATGTACGCACCAGAAACAGTTGACAAAATGACGACTGGACACTCGTACTCGAGAGCCATGCGAGGACATTCTTTGATTTATTTAGCTTCAGCAAAAATGTTGCTTTCCAAACTTAAGATTTCTTCCCAACAGATCTCCCATGTTCATGATTTGTTGAAAGACTTTGAAGAAAATACTCTGGATTTTCCATCAAATAAGGACGATACAGTCTTGACAGCAATATCCGCAAAATTAGTAGATAAATTCGTCCTTTTAGCAGATAAAAGCTCAACATCTAAGTTGTGGATCCAGTATTTCGAAATGTTCACGACGGTAAGAAGATATATTGAAGCGGAAAGAACCGGAAATTGGAATTTGCATTTGCAATGTGTAGGAAACATGATTCCGTACTTCCATGCTGCTGTTCATCTACCCTACGCGAAAGCTAGTCAACTGTATCTGCAAGATATGTTGAATCTTCAAAAGAAGATGGACTTCGCAGAGTACAAAGAGTTTACAGATGCAGGGAAATTCACGAGCAGATTATCTGATAAATTCTGGGCTGGCCGATTTTCGGATATGATCATCGAGACAACTTTAATGAAATCGTTAAAGAGTTTTGGTGGATTGGCGACGGAAGAGGAATGACGGACAGTGTCTCTAATAAATGGATTCTTTCAATGCCAGCAGTAAGTGCTATTTGTGATTCGATTGAGGAATATGCTAATGTGTCGTTTACTTCTTCTGAACAACATGTGGATGCTGGAGAAAGTTGAATGCAAAGAGATGATCAAGACTGTTTAAAAGTTCATGACTTTTTCCACTTGCATCCACCTTTTCCAAAATGCACAGAAATAATGTCGATTGCAACAGGTATTGTTGGTAATGATAAAGTCAACTGCTTTAATGCATTGAAAGTCGGTATTACTGCTATGGAGAAGGTGGTAGGAAAAGAATTCCATGAAGTAAAACTGAAACGTTCAGATAAGGTGATTTCGCTGGACACCATGAATTCTTCAATAAAAGTTGATAGAACATTTATACCTGTTGAACCGCTTCTGTTATTCCACAGAATAGTGATCATAAAAAGCACTAACGAAGAGCTTGAAAAATATTTAGAATACGAGCTTTCTCCTTATCCTCGTCTTTATTTGATAACAATGGAATGAGAAAAACAGCAAAGGCTGCTTTGTACAAAATGTTTGAATTGACAAAATTGGAGGACCTCTCCTTGGACGATTCTTATTGCTACGTAGTAGATGGAGGTTTTTGTTACATCGGTGTACTTGGCAGCAGCGACAAACATTTGGAGACATTTGCGAAGCGTACGTCCAATTTGTAAAAAAGCAATATGGAAATAACATTGTAGTAGTGTTTGACGGATATGAGGAAAGTGCTATCAATACAAAATGTGCAGAGCGCCAACGTCGTTATTTGAAAAAATATTGCGTAGACTTTCGTTTCGGACAAGGAACCGTTGTTTCAGTCAGTCAAGAGAAGTTTCTTTCGAATGACAGTAACAAAATTCGTCTTATACGTATGTTACAAACGACGTTTGAAGCACATCAATTGAAGGTCCATGTTGCCAAGGACGATTCTGACACACTGGTTGTAAAAGAAGCCATGGAAAGTTCTGCAAATTGGGTAGTTGTCGTTGGTGAAGACGTTGATCTAGTTCTCTTAATTGCACAATCGGTCAATTCAAACAAAGATATTTATTTTTTGAAACCAGGAAGAGGTAAAGTTGGCAAGAAAATATATTCACCCACTCTAATTCAAGAGCATCACCCACTCTAATTCAAGAGCATCACCCACTTCTAAAAGATAGCATACTATTTTTGCACGCGTTCAGCGGATGTGATACAACATCAGCTCTCTTTCAAACTGGAAAATTAAAAATGGTAAAACTCTTGGGGCAGTGCGAGGATTTGAATGATGTAGCAGTTTTCAACAACGTTGAATCGTCATAAGATGCCGTATTTGAAGCCGGACAGAAATTTTTCTCGGTTTTGTATAGTGCTTCAGCGAGCACTTCCTTCAAGGAGCTTCGTTATCACTGTTTTCGACTGCTTGCTTCGAAGAATAATTGCAACCTCGCCACACTTCCACCTTCAGAAGTAGCCTCCCGACAACATAGCTATCGAGTTCATCACCAAGTACAAACATGGCGTGGGTGTGAAAAAAATCCTACTGAGTGGGGTTGGACATTAAACGGCAATGTTTTACAACCAATCCAAACATTGGAACCTCCCGCACCTGATGATATTCTTAAAAAAATTTCACGTAAGTGCACAAAAGAGTGTACTACAAGTTGCGGATGTCGCAAAGTCGGATTAAGGTGCTCAAAACTGTGCTCTTATTGCCAAGGAGATACCTGTCTGAACTCGAATCGCTTAGATGAAGATGGCAAAAATCCTGATAGTGACGACATTGATGAGAATGATGAAAGAGCCGAAAATGACGAAACTGTCGAAAGCGAGGATAATGAAGAATATGATGAGTCTACCCGGCTTGAGATTGTGACAAATACTGAAGATAATACACAATTCTCCCGTCATGATGAGAGTTTCAGTTTCGATACCTTTATTTGTTTACAAGAATCACTTCCGTCTACAGAGAAGAAGCCAAGAAGAATAGAAAATGAAGGACAACTTGTATGCGATAAGAATTTGGCAATACCTTTTTCATTGAAAATAACAATGTAATAACTGCTTCGCACAAATGTTTGTGGCGAAGTAACTGAGATGATTTTTATTGTACGTTGTATAAGAAATTTGATAAGTTTTCAAAAAAGCGGTGGAATGCATGTGTCACTGTTTAGAATTTGGCATGACATTCCGTATTAATTGATTCAACAGTTTGTTACGTGCTGTTGTTCTAATGCCATTCCATTACACATTTTCAGAAGAAATGGACAGAAAATTGCAGCAAGCTCATCAGGACTACATTTCGAAAAAAAACATCCATGGCATTAATTGATGAAGAGAAACTTGAAAAGCATATAACTTTTCCAATGTAGAGGGAAATTAAAAATATCATTAGCTATTACGATAATTTGCATGCATATTAGTTTGTGACGCACCAACAACTGTCACAAAAATGTTTATAATTTTTGACAAAATGTTGTTTCAAATCTTTAAAATGCTCGAAATCTTGGCATTTTGGTTTAAAATATGTGGTTAATAAACTTGATCTGTTTTTTTTTTTTTTTTGAAACCTACAAAATATTTTAAAGGTCAAGTCGATTGGGCAAATTGTTCCAAAGTTAGCGAGGCTTAAAATTCAGTCAATCACACGCATACAGACAGACACCTACAGCATTTTCTTTTTATTTCCGATTTCTGTAAGTGCTGAAACGTAAAGAATGGACTACAGAGGATCGATTACTATATATGTGTTGTCACTGATGTATTGAAAAATGTTGAAAAGTGGGTGAAATATGGCGGCTGTCGAAAAATACGTTTTTCGATTATTATTATTGCAACAGGATTTTTAGTATATTTTAATGCGAAATTTTTCAACGAAGGAATTTTAATGTGGACCGAAATTTCAACATTTTGAAAAAAACTAATATTTAGATGAAAATAAATCGAAATTTTTAGCAAAATCTTCGCCATTTTATAAAAAAAATCCACATTAATATTGCTAATGCAAAAAAAATGTTGCTTCTAAATATATTACAAACACTTATTAGTTGTGTTTTGAAGTCAAAAAGATATTCAACCGAAGAAATGAATTTTTAACTAAAATTATGAATTTTCAATTAAAAATATGTATTTTTAACCAAATACTTCGTTGAATTTTTAACCCAAAAGCTTATTTTTCTGCAAAGAAGATTAATTTTCAACAAAGTACATGAATTGTTATCTAAAAATGAATATTTTCAATCAAAATTAGAAAAGTTATCCTTTCAGAAAAATAAATGTTAAAAAACGACTAATTTGCAACAAAAATTTTTTAACCAAGAATAGAATAATTAAATTTTTAGTTAGACCGATCCATTTTAATACAAAAAATGAATTCTCAACAAAATAATTCAATTTTAATCCCAAAAGATGAATTTTCTATTAAAAAAGATAGTTTCAAATAAAGTATATAAAATTTCAACTAAGAAATATAAATTTACAAACGAAATATTAAATAGTTAAATTTGCCGACAGCAAAGTAAATTTGAAACAAACCAAAAACGATGTTTCAGCCAAATTAATTTATTTTCAACTAAAAATGTCAATTTTCAACTAAAAATAAAAGATTTTTCAACTAAAAATATAAAATTTTGACCAATTAGTTGAATTTTCAACATAACAGATGAATCTTCTATCAACAAAAAAGACGATTTTTTAACTGAATAGTTATTTTTCGACCAAATAAATGATGAGTTGTTAAAAAAAGTAGAACTCTTGAATTTCCTATAAAACAAATAATTTTTGAACGAAAAAGATTACCCTTCTATCAAAGAAGATAACTTTTGCACAAAAATTGGAATAATTTGAGTGAATTTTCAACTAAAATTATTGATAATTACAAAATTAAAATTATTACATGCATCCTTAACTGAAAAGACAAATTTTAAACCAAACATAAAATAGTTAAATTTTCAGCAATACAGTTAAATTTTTTAGCAAAGAAATGTATTTGTAACGAAAAAGATCAATTTTCAACAATTGAGAGTATGCTTCTAACAAAAAAGACGAATTTTCACCTTAATCAGATAGATTCTCAACCAAAAAAAGAATAGTTAACTTTTCATTAATTTAATGAATTTTTGATTAAATTAAATTAAATTTTCAACGAATTAGTATATTTTTTAACAAAAAAGATTAAATTTATATTTAAAAAGATCGATTTCCGACAAAAATTGCAACATTAACATTTTCAGTTAAAGAAATGAATTGTAAATAAGAAAAAACTTATTTTGAACCAAAAAGATGATTTTTACACAAGATACAGGCATTTTCAATAAAATATTTGCATTTTCAATCAAATACAGGAATTTTTAACCAAATATTTCAATTTTCATCTTGACATGATCAGTCATTAACCAAATAAATTAATTTTAAACAAAGTAGTTTCACTTTCAACTATGTAATGGAATTATTAACCAAAGAAGATATTTTTTAATGACAAACGTGATATTTGATATTTTAACCAAAAAGGATTTTAATTTTATACAAAAATTAGTCGAATTCAGCGAAATAAAAAGGATTATCAACCAAATAATTTGAATCCTTAACAAATACAGATTAATTTGCAACTGAACAGTTGCGATTTTTAATCAAAATAATACAAATAATTTAACTTTATCAAAAATACCCGAACTCTATCATGTTTTCCCTGACATTCACCAATTTTCCGGAACTATCAGATCTGTAGCAACTTAATACTTGTACTTTTGGATTTTGAAATGCAGACAAAAGTTCCCGGAGTTATCATGCTCATCGCAAGCAATAATAAAAAACGTGTTTTGCGGGAGCGGCCATATTTTCACAGTCTACTTCAATAAAATGTTGTTAACATTGCCAAAAAGAATCTTGACATAGTAGATTAAACCCCTAAATGAGAATGTAAAAAGATGAAAAGTTTTTAACCTCTACGTGTGAAGTAAATTCCATCACAATCTTCTTGTGCTTAGGGAATAAAGTACAAATTAATCCAAGTTATAGACATTTAAAAATTATGTTATATTTATTGTTAATTGTCTTATTCACTGCGTTCGAAAATAAAAAATTCATTTTTTTAATTATGGTTTTTTATAGGTTCTTAATGATATGTTTGTAATTACTCTTATTCAAATTATCATGCAGAATATATTTTTCATAAAATAAAAAGATGGCTTAATCTGAGTTGCATTAATTTTATTTCATAATGCTATTTTTATTTTTGAAATTTTCCTCATTGAGAACCTGCATTGCAGTGACGTCACGGCCACCCGAAGGCCAAGTCTATTGTCGGGAAAAGTGAGCAAAAAAATTTCGTAGGGTTCAATATCATCGAAAGAGGTAACCGTTCTCGCCGCCGCTCCCATTGCTGCCATTAGGACTCATAATCACCGCTTCTTCCGATATCATAGCTTAAATTTTGAAATTTAGTTGTTTAAAGCTTTAAAAGAGGCCCTAAATATTATTATTCTGAACTACAAATTATAAAATGTATTGTATGAAAATGGAGGAACACTTACAAGAAGTTTCATCTCAGAAGCATCCCCTTAAACATATCAAATTGTACACTGAAGTTGAGCTCATTTTATACTGATAGTTTGTCATGCAAATGACTTAGTCGTTTTTTTTTGTTAACAGGAACCTGCATTTGCTCCAGTACAAATCGCCTGATATATTTCCGACGTTTTTTCCAGGATATTTGAGATTTTATTTTATTTGTTCAGAAATAAAAGAATTGTGCAGCTAATCCAATTTCATAGCGCAGCCGTTGATAATAAATCAACAATAGATACCTTTTTTGTGCACATTATGAACATTTTTTCACATCAACATATTCGGCCTAAAATCAACAGTTCTCGAGTAATCTTAAAAAACATGTTATTGTTTAACACTTTCAAAAATTTCGGAACTTTGCCGTACACGTTGTTTGGGGACTTTTTACAATATCTTTATAAAGCCATTGACAACGTATCTGTGAAAAAAATGCTAATTTTATGAATTTTTTTTTTGAGTGATATTTGTTCCCTGTTAACTGGACTAGTAGCCGATAACTCATGTTTAATATGCACCCCTGATTTCAGAAGACAATTTAATAAATGTGTTTATTCTCTGGAAACCTTTTAGAATTCTTTTAAAGTTTTGGTCTTATATCTTGAACTAAAATCTGCATTTTTAAAAATATTTCAGCGTTTAACATTCTTTGTCAATCTCTTCACAGCTTGTATTGGAATTTACTCGATTTTTTTTTATTTTTCAATCTTACCAAATTAAAACATTTTGCTTTAAAACATTCTACTTGCTTTCGAAAAATAATCATTTGAGGCTTTCCATGCTTTGCAGTATATAATTAATTATTAGCTAATTAATTTTGTTCAAATGTTATTAAAATATTCATTATTTTATAATAATAACATTATATTGTCGATATTTCGATAAGTTTCCAAAGAGCTGAAAAAATGGTAGAATCCGGTTAATGCGTTTCTTTTCTAATCTCTTAATCCAAATTTATACTCATTAAGGCGAATAAAATATCGTTGGAGTCGCCGAAAATTATTTGATTTTGAATATAATATTTCTAAATTACTAATTGCAAAATTAAGAAAATGTAGATATCGTAATTTAATTATCATCACTTAGGAAGGATAGGGTCAATTTATTTCAACATTATCCAGAAAAAAGTAAGAGGAGCACTTCATTAGTCGGATAGGTATTGTATTCTAGTAGCTGGAGAAATTCAGGAAACGAAGTACGAGGGCCGCCTGGCACCGTTTTCAAGGAGCCCAAAAATCTGAGACTTCATTAAGGCTGGAAAATTTTCAAAATGATTATTTTTTTGCTATTTCATATCTGCGTGGTAGAAAGGAGTTGATTTTAGACGTTAAAGATTGTAGCATAAAAATCGCAGTGGGTATTTTCGAGGAGCCCAAAAATCAGAGGCTTCATTGACAGTGAAAAATTCTCAAAGATTACTTTTGTACAATTTAAAGTCTACGTGGTAGAGAGGGCTTGATTGTAGAGATTAGCGGTTTGAGCCCAAAATCCGAGAAGGGTATTTTTGAGGAGCCCAAAAATCATAGACTCTATTGACACTGGGAATTTTATTTTATGAGAAACGTCGTATTAATTCCAATTTTAAGCACTTAAAAAAAAATTAGATATCTGAAATCATCGAAATCCGTAGATTCCGAATCATTATGTTTTAGGCTGTTAACTATGAAATTAAAAAAAATGTACTTCTAAATTTTAATCCGAAAGCTGAACAAAGGACCCTTGAGTGTCGGCTACTCTATTAATATAGCCCCCCTGATTGTTATTTATGATCGAATTCTGATTTCAATTTCAGCCTCTCTGCTTTTTATTTATGATCGTATTTCTATTTCAATTTCAGAAAGGACATTTTAAAGCCTTTAAAACATTTAAAAGAACTACGTGGACCTTTAAATATATCTACCTGAGTGCCTGTGGAGAATTTCTCTGAGCTTCTCTGACCCTAGAGAATCTTTAGAATATACTCAGAGATTTCTTTCGGTAGAGAGGTGCTTGTTTTGAAGGTATATTTTATAATAAATGCTTAAAATGGTGTCTTTTCATTTCGATGCACTTGATGATCCGCGCTTGGAAAGTTTGCCTTATTTTAAACTGCAGAGTGTGTCTGGTTTTATTCAGTCACAAGCAGTCCTGATTCGCTGTTTCATATTCTTCCGAGTTTTTGGTACTTCTGGATAAACTAAATTCTTTACATAACCAAAAAAAAACAAATCCCGTGACGTAAGTTCTGGCGATCTGGCTGGCCAATTTACGGGATCTTTTGTACCGATCCCGTGCCCAAAGAATTGGCGATTCAGAACATCACGCAAGATTTCCGAAAAATGCGCTGGACAACCGTCATGTTGAAACCGCATGTTCTGTCGCTCTTCCAAGCTTAGGTCTTCAAACAATGTTTGAAGATCACTTTCCAAAAAAGTTAGAATATTTGTCACCGCTTAAATTATCATTAATAAAATATGGACCGATAAGTTTGTCTTTAATTACTCTACACCAAACGTTCACGGATCAAGGACGCTCACGGTCTACTTCGCGCAACCAGTGTGGGTTTTCTACACTCCAATAATGTATATTTTATCGATTAACCGTATTATGGTGCGTGAAACACCACTGGTTTGAGAACAATACTCGAAAAAAGAAATTCAACCAAACGAACGTAAGCAGCATAACCAACCAAAGTAATTCAACCCGTACGAACCAACCGCAGCGAACCGACCGTTTGTCTTTTTTATCTTTTGTTTTGAAGAGCATTCCTTGAATAGTCAACAATGTCATTTTTCGCCAAGGCATCACCATCTGGCACAAATCGAAATTTTTCTTTTGAATAAGATTTAGGTATTTTTCAATGGAGAATCTGAATCTGCAATAAAAAATATAGGTTCCCAGTTGAAATTTTCAAGTTACGGACCCTTCCGCCCCCAGGCGACGGGGCGTGGGGTAATTTTTTGCGTAGCCACTTTTCCCACTCCTTAAAATAAAAAGTTTTTGTTACTGAAATTTGTTGTTGTTGTATTGCGTATTTATTGATATATTTCAGTATCTGAGGTTTAAAAAACAAACTTTATATGAGGTCCTGAGTGTTGAGATGAAAAAAAGCGTCCTTGCTTATAATTTAATATTAAAATAAATGTAAGATAATTATAATAAGGTAAGTTTATACCTTCTGCTACACTTCCGTTTCTCACTTATCTCATATAATTTAAAATTACAATAATTGTAAGGTAATTACAATTATAAGGTAAGTTTATACCTTCTCCTACACCTCCGTTTCTCATTAATCTCATATAGAGATAAGACTTGGCTTCGTTTAGAGAAGGCCAGAGTAGAACACTTGCATGGAAAGATTAATTTATCCATCTCAGCACCCAACCGTTACCGCAGCCCTTCAAAATTTCTTGGAGAAACCAGATCACTTGCCCTCTTTATTACGGAGGTCGTTACGTATATAATACCGAAAAAGGTAGATGCTGGTAGTCCTAGTGATTACCAACCAATCATCTGCTTCTCGACCCTCTATAAGTGTCTCACGGCTATCATTTCTGACTTAGTCTATACATATTGTGAGAATAACGTCCTTTCCGAATAACAAAAGGTTGCTGTCGAGGCTCCCTTGGGTGCAAGGACCAATAGATGATTGCCAGTGCGGTTTTGTTGAATGCGAAATACCATGAAGATAATTTGCACATGGCCTGTCTGGACTACCAACAGCCAATTCTCTAAATACCGCACGATATTTACTTGAGGTCCTTCAGACATAAGATCTGTCCTCGTGTCATCCAATTTCTGGATCACGCAACGGGAATACAGTACTGAAGGATTAAATGTTTTAGTCGTTGAATTATTAGGGATAACCGGTCTTTGCCCACTGAACGAGAAATCTTCCAAGGTGATTATTTCAGCGCACTATGGTTTTGTTTACGATTCAACCATAACTTGGACACATAAAAATACGTCCTATGGGTTAAAAATTGATATAATCGTGGCTAAGTTTCAACTCACTCACCTCCTGTACATGGACGCTATAAAGATTTATGCAAGTTCAGAATCAAAACTGAACATTCTACTTGACATCTTGCTGCAGTTCTCCTATGGCATTAAGATGTTTCTGGGTTTGGACAAATGCAGAAAGTTGTATTTGGCCCGTGAAGAGATAAATGCTTAATTGATACTGGACGAGTGCGCTCTGATTGATCCGATGACTGATGAAGAATCGTACAGGTACCTTGGCATATTCCAGGCGAGGGGTCCGCTCCACTATCCAATTAAAAAGGCACTCGAGACTGCTTTCTTTGGTCGTCTTAATCTGATTCTGCATCTGGCTTCAGTGTACAGGCCAAAAGTCTGAATATACTTCCTTTTTTGATGATTAAGTTCTCTTAATTTTAAATATGTCAAAGCAAAAAAATGTTGTCTTTAAAGGATTAAAGGCTCTCAAAATTCAGTAATGAGCTTATTTGTGGGCAAATCAGAATAAAAATTAAATATATATTTTTTGGAAATTTTATAGAAACTTCGTGATTATATGTTTCACATATAATCTACAAAAATATTTTGGTTACTACAAAGAATATTGAAATTTTCCCAACATTTTTTGTTACAACTTGAAGTCCTTCCAATTTTACGATTTATACTCGTAAGCTGGTTCGATATTGTGAAAAAATAGCTTCAAAATAAAGAGAAAAATGTTTAGCTCTGACATACTTAAAATTAAGAGAACTTAATCAATCATCAAAAAAGAAGTGTATTCAAACTTTTGGCCTGTACTGTATTTGGAATCGAAGCAGGAAATCCTGACCGTGCGAACGGTGACCAAGGTCACCATCCACCCGGTCGCGATCTCCTCCACTGAGAACGGTCATGCAAGGTCCATACAAATCATGGAATAGCAGAGAGCTAGAAATTTGCAACACCTAATTCAAAAGGCAATATTCCTGAAATCGTGCCGCATCGTCTAGAGTTTTCTGACAGTGAACCAAAATAGCAGCTCAATTGCATTTCATGGTCATGCCGCGTAAACGGCAGATGACTGTGATAGTCACATTTTTTATTTTTGACTTTTTTTGTATTTGTGTATGTCCATGTGCGTGTGTCGTTCGCATGGGAACTAGTGTTTGTAAGACAGATGGATCCCTATAATTAAGCCTCCCGCGAGCGAAACGGTACACGCTCGAAATGCCTTGGATTCAGTAGGCCTCTTGGTTAATCTCGTTCTTGATTTTTTCAAGTCGGATTTTTAATTTTTTTGAAGCATATCTTCATAGAAATTTGCATTCCGCATACATTTGTTCCTTGAAAAAAGTTTCTAACTTTTTTAGTTTCCGAGATAATCACGAAATTGTTACTTTTGGACAAAATTGAAAATCATTATATTTTTGAGTACCGTTACAAAAGTGACAGTAATGATAAAAATTTGATTTTCTGTCCTAAACATTTTTCATTAATTTATTCCCGACTCAAGTCGTAAATTAGGCATGGACACTTTCAAACGCTTCGTTTCGCTGAGGAATTTCGAAAAAACTAAAACTCATCGTTGCCAAAAATTTGAGGAGGGTTTAATGAAGTTTTTTGGAAAACGGCAAGTAATTCTCACTTGTGGTGTACCAAAAACAACTAAATAAAGACTTGACGCTCGACCGATACACGTGCGAGCACAAAGAAAGTTGAGAATATCCTTTCTTCCATTCTTTCTATTGTTCATTTCTTGGCAAGTTTATATTATATTCGGAAATGTGAAAATCGAAACTCTTAAGAGCGCACAAAGTACTTGATTAATTTTCTTTTCTTTCTCAAAACTCTTCGCTCCTTGAGTACGAACTTTTTAACATATTGATGTGAAAAAATCTTACCATGAGTGCTGCAAGAAAAGCAAAAAGATGTGAAGAGTCATAGATTAAAAATAAAAATAAATGTTCGATAAATATTATATGATGGTAAACCGTCATTCAAACCAAAAATTAATTTGATGAATCTCAAGAAGTGTTCTCCACCTCGCCTTGTCCTCAAAACTGTAACAATCAGAGACGTCAGGGACCTCTTGATTTATTTAACCCCTCAAGGGCAGGAATTTTTTGGATCTTATTTCACTAAAACTAATGAAAAAAGCCCAGATGCAAAAGAAACCGAAGAAAGTGATAAAGATTAAATTACAGTCAATTTGATCGAATTTTTAATGAATGTTTATTTTTGTGTTTATATGAATTCAATATTATTATTAATCCAGATCATTTATTCTTCGAGACTGTGTAACCAAATGATTCTAAATTACTTTTTGTGAAATTATTATTTTGACCGCAACAACTGGATCTTTACCTCAGCTAGAAACATCCTTAGAACAAGCTCTCACGTGTACCGGTCGAGCGTCAGATCTTTATTTAGTTGTTATTGGTAAACCACAAGTCAGACACAAAAATATAATGATTTAAAATTTTGTCAAAAAGTTACAATTTCGTGATTATCTCGAAAACTAAAAATGTTAGAAACTTTTTTCAAGGAAAAAAATGTGTGGAATGCAATTTCCTATTAAGATATGCTTCAGAAAATTGAAAATCCGTCTTGAAAAAATCAAGACCGAGAATAACCAAGAGGCCAACTGAAGCTCATTTGGGCTCTCTAGTATGAATGTTGGATCTATATAGAGCTTTCCAGAATGAATGTTTGAATTTTTATAAACGGGCTCGCCATGATGAACTTTCGATCCCTATAGGGCTCTACTGTTGAATGTACTGTTCTGCATTTATCTTGTCCGAACTCCATTTTCTTTTCCTGTAAAGATGTCATTCTCGTCGTAGTGAGAATATACCTTATATGCAATGATAGTTGTAACACATTTATAAATTGTTGGTGAATAGGGTGTCGGTCGAAATTCAGATGTATTTTAAGCGTCTGGTTTCTTAGACACATTATACGTAGTACGCTTGTACGTGACACTCGACACGTAATTGTACCAGAACTTGTGCACCATGCCCGGACCTGGAGCTGCCAAGTTACTTGCTCTCTTCAAAACCGCTTGTCTTCTCAATTTCTCGAACCTTCTTCTATCTGCATGAAAAGTTCGATTTTTTTCCTTCTTGTATTACGTTTCTTGTAACAAAACAGCGTCAAGTCTCTACCGTTAGGAGTTTATAATCTCATCCAATATTGATGCTGTTAATGTCTCGATATGCCGAGGGTGGATGATTTTAGTAACATGGTTTATCAGCTTTCTGGTTCTATTTCCTTTCTTATACTAAGTCAATCGGCCCAATTTTCACCTTACTTTGTTGACATCCATATCCAACCTGATCTTCCATGGTGTATCTTGATCCCTTTTTGAGGCAAAGAATGCATTTTTAGGCCTAGTTCAGTGGCCCAACGTTCTAAATGTTGCTAGAGCTGCACAATTCACAATATTTTCACTTTTAACGCATTTAGTTTTGCGTTTAAATGCATAGGTAAAACCATGCTGTTCAGGTGTTTTATTAGTACATCTAGATCCAATATGACGTTAATTTTGGGCAGAGAATGCCCTTGTGTTGGTTCTACATGTCTGAACACTACTAAAGTATGAGAAAAATTCCTTTTGAGGTTTCCTTCCTACGATTTCACTATTTACATCAACGTTACTAATGCCCGGACGTGGTTCTAATGAAACCGGAATTTGATGTACATTGTCCCTAGTACCTATGCCTTCAGTTTCAATCAGGTTTTCGTTGTTTACATCTTCCAAAGGGAGTTCATCAATAGGAAGCTGCTGCTATTCCACTTCCATTTCAATCGCACCTATTTTAATAGATGAGAGCAGTCTGCTTCTAACTCTAGTTGACGCTAGCTAGAGTGTCCTCAGAAGGCACAGTCGATGTTCCACTTTAACCTTTTGCCGCGGATGCTTTTGCTGGCAAGCTATTTTATTAATGAGATCTGTCTGACCACCACCTCCAACACTTGCGGCCGCCTTTTAAGTAAAACACCAGT
Organism: Belonocnema kinseyi; assembly: GCF_010883055.1. Taxonomy (NCBI): domain Eukaryota; kingdom Metazoa; phylum Arthropoda; class Insecta; order Hymenoptera; family Cynipidae; genus Belonocnema; species Belonocnema kinseyi. The sequence continues at coordinate 143,855,859 of NC_046660.1, forward strand.
AAAAGACGAACTCCAAACTAGACCATGCTCCTAACTTTGTACCTGAAACATCATCGCAAAATATTTTAAACATCGTATTAAATTAATTTAAAAGATCCTGAATTCATCATTCACTTGACTTAGTCCGTGGCTATTGTGGAATTGTAAGCCGTCAGGGAGGTTGACATGGTACTGCAACTGCATACAACTTTTTGGAGAAAATCTTATAAACGTTAAGGTTCCGAATAGTAATATTTTCAAGTGTAGAATGCATTTACACAATTCTGTTTCTTCATCCTTTCATTGGTTGGAGACCTTTTAGTTTCACGAAATACAAGCAACTGTCGGAAATTTGCCGTTAGAATGCTACTAACCTGAAATTTATATTTTATTTCGTGAAACTGAAAGGTCGTCAATCGACAAAAGCATGGGCCATGACTGAGAAAATAGATTCTACTCTTGAGAAATACTACTATTAATACATTTCTGACTCACTTTTACTTTTACTACTCTTGACATTTATTAACTTTATGTTATATAATTTATCCCGAAAGATAATAACTTTTCACGATTTGCAGGGGAAAAATCGGCCAAACAAATAATAATTGTTTGAACAATTCAAAAGTATTTTAAAAATACTTCGAAACACGTCACTTATCGATTACAAATAATAATTCATGTTAAAAAAATTGAGAAAAATACTATCTTTAGCATGAATTCAATAGAAAACTGCTTTTTTGAATTTTTTGGGCACTTTCTGGGCACAATAAAAGGGTATTCGAGCTTTCGACATTTTAAACCCCATGCTAATTTCAAGAGCTCAAAGAACAGGTTTAACGTTGAAATAAAAACAAAAAACTACCGAGTTTTTTTCGGAAAACGAACAAAAATGGGGGGGGGGGGATTGACTACCAAAACTCGAATGATAAATTTTTTAACTGCCCTAGCCTCCACGTGCTTCATCCAAAATTCCAAAACGCATCACAAAAGCAAACAAAGCCGCTTCGCTTGCTTTCGTTCTTCGTGAACACGTGACCACAGGACACTAAATACCTAGTAAGTCTATGTACGAACATAGTAAGCCTTTAAAAATATTTAACGTACAGAGAAGAACCTTTTATTCACTTCCTGGGTGTTTGACATGGAATTTAATTTCAAATTGTCTCTTACTAGATATTGCTAAATTCAAAAAATAATTATATAATTTTTAAGCAATTATTTCTTAAAAGTAATCATATGAAAATGATGCTAAATATGTGGTGAATTGAATAAACGTTATGACTCAATTTCGATAAAAATGTCGCTTACTAAGTTATAATTTTAGAAAGTAGTTCTACGGAAAATATACCAAACTGAGGTATCTTGGAAACGAACCTGGAGAACGGAAGAAAGCATTTCCACGGAAATCCGAAAAAATTGAACTCCAAATTCTCTTAACAGATTCTTAATATCGAAAAGTAAGAACTTATCAACTCAACAAGTGAACTTAACAACAAGTATCATACGTAAAATTTTTGATATTCAAAAAGTTCACAATATTTCAGGCTAGCAATATTACGCTATAAGGCTTCCATCGCTCTAATCAGGGAGATAAGACTAAAAATAGAAGGAAGCGGCCGCAAAGCAATATTGAAAGCTGCCGATACATCAGCAGTAACGCCTTGTCCATTCAGAAGCTGAGGCGAAGTTCGCGATCATTGTCATTGGCATCATAAATTTCACAGGTTCGAGAGGTGGGCCTCAAGGGCTTGTCGCGTGAGTCTAGCTAATGCCAGGCACTGGCGTAAGACATGCAGGAATGTTTGATAATCTCTTTCGTATTTTTTGCACTCTACCAGGTATTTTTTGGCCTGTGGCCATTAAAACCACTGTCCTTAAGTCTTTCTGGGATAATCCCAGGACTTTAAACAGCGGCAACTATTTGTTTGTTCCCAGTATTCCCGGTACTTCGTCCAGATCCAACTTTTAAAGGCCACCCTGGTATTTAAGACGCTAGATCTAGTACCGGTGCCGGTCTTACGTATTCACTTCTTGCGCCGCTTTTCACCAGCTGGTCCCGGTTTTCGTTCTCCTTAATCCCTGTGTCTACAAGAACCCATACGAGGGTCAAGTTGTTCGTTTGTGCAAGTTGGTTTAATGCTTTTTTGCATTTCTTATCAGCTCTGATGTTATGTCTGGTTTTCCAACTGTAGTAAATGTTGCTTGCCGATCCGAACAGATTATAATCTACCGATCTCTTTCCTCTCCATACTGTCACAGATTCCTGCTCTTGACCCCTCTTTTCCTTTGGAATCATCTATGTACTAGATTTCCTCTTAGAGAAAAGGGTTACTATTTACTTTCCACATATCCCTACTTGGGATGCAATCGCGGAAAGTCTTGGTGAAGTTGAAACGTTTGGATCTCTCTTTCCCCGTTTCTAGAATTGGCAGTGTGTTGATGTCGCTTGGAAAACGCCCTTAGGAGTGAGCGAGTGAAATGTTTCCAACAGTTATTTCTGGCCTTCAAGCAAAAAAGACGTCCTAACGTCCTAACGTTCTTCCGTATAACAATCGTTAAATTAACTTTCCTACTTCTAGTGGCGTTCCTACTGGTTTACAATGTTTTATGTTAAATTTCTTTAGTACTTCTTTGTACTTCTGTTTTGTTTTATTTTTGTGCCTAACATTTTCGTAAGCATTCCAAGATCTTTTATCTCAAATTTCGACATCAAGATATGCTTCAGGTTTATTTTTTCACTCTCATTCTCACTAAAAATCAAAAGATTATTTACACAAAATGCGTTTACGATAAACGAATTTTCTGTGGCTTTGTAGTATACGGAGGTTCTATATCAAAGTTAGGAAAATTTAACACCATTAAAACAGAATTGATTTTTTCATATTATGCTCTAGAAGACTATTTTAAACTATAAAATGCATTTTAGAGTAAACAAACCTTAATTTTTTGATCTTTTGCTACAAAATCCTCCGACTGCCATATGTAGACTTCTTTTAAGCCTCCATTTGAAAAGACTGTTGCTACATAATCATGATCATCTACTGCGTATTTTTAAGTAAAGCCCTAAGATACAAGACGCGTTTTATACCTATTTACCTTGCCGCCAGTATCTTTCTTAATTTTGAACACCCACTTGTTTTCGAAAACTTTCTTCCCTTCAGGCAGATCAACCAGTATCTATACACCGTTCTGCTGAAAAGAACTAAATTCCTTATCCATAGCTACCTTACAATTTGTTTCACAGTCATTCGTTTTGCTAAATTTGGCAATTTTGCCAAAAAATTTCCACTCCTTTCATAGGGCGCTTGAACTACTAGAGTCGAAGCCAAAAGTCGAGGCGCATCACTTCTTTTGATTGCAACTCGCTCAAAAAATTATCTGAACTGTTTATTAAAAAATAAATGAAAGCTTAAAGTCTTCAGAATTTAAAGCCATGATAACTTTTAAACTGAACATTCTTTGCCAATATTTAGAGGGTGAAACATCACAAAAACAGGGGTTTTTGGCATCCCTTTTTAAGCATCAACTTTTACCAGTTCCCAGAAACCGGTCGACGTGAAGAAAAATCTACAAAAAAATTAAAGATATTCCTTTAACATTCTTCAATGCAATACATTTTTCCAAATTCTGAAATATTCATTGATTTACGTTTTACGGGGATGTATTTACAAACACTTTATCTTGAGAACAAATGAAGATAGGAATCCCATTTAATGGCTCAAAATGTGCAGTTTCATGATGAGAGTGCAGTGGAATAATAATATGTATGATAAAGACATTATTAAGCAAGAAATACCATTATGAATATTTCTCACTTTAATCAGTGTTGGCGTGTGGTCAGGCACAGTAGAACAAGTAGTACAAAAAATTTACCTTTCAATGACAATATTAACGGACTCGGCTAGCTTCTGGAGTAACTATTTTCAGTAAAAGGTTTTCTTTTCACTAATTGTCCTGCTGTGCCGGAACACGCACCAATACTGATTAAAGCCAAAACTATTCAAAATGATATATCTTTCGTAATAATTATTTGATCATTTTCATTTTTGAACTGCACTCTTATCACAAAACTGCAAATTTAGAGCCAATAAACGGATTCCTATCATCATTCGTTCTCAAAATAAAGTATTTGTAAATAAATCTCCGTAAAAAGTAAATTATTCAATATTTCGAAGTTTTAAACAACGTATTGTAGTGAAAAAAAATGTCGAAAGAATATCTGAGTTTTTTCAGATTTTTGTTAACGTCGACCTCTTTCTGGGAACAGGTGAAAGTTGACGATAGAAAAAGGAGGTCGAAACCTCCTGTTTGTTGTGAGGTTTTCCCAACTAACCCTTTACATAAATTTTTTAAGTATTAAAGTGACCATGTCGTAGAATTCGGAAAACTTTAAGCTTTCAGGAAAAGAGTTAGCTATCTTCTTGAAAAGAGGTTCTATATCGAGGGAATTGTCGCTCGGTAGTCGCTGGTAGTCGGTAATCACCTAGCTGATGACCATGGAGTATGCTTGGGCACCCGAGAGGTATATTTTCAGAACGTTAAAAGCGATGAATCCACCGAAAAGTATTTCATTGAAAATGCCCGTATTCGATGTACTAATATACAATATTTATAGTAATGGAAAGAGAGTTACAAAAATAGAAAAAATCTGCGTGAGTCGGACGGTCTGCCTTGAACGAATGAAGTCAACTTCTATCCCCCTTTTGCAACTTCCATGCAACTTCGTCCGAAAATATATTTTCGATAAAACTACACATTCTGAATTCTGTTTGTAACTTTTCAAAATCAATTAGGTTTTTTCATATTAAACAGTGTGCCTAAAAGTAAAGACTACAAAATTGACTAAGAATATTCTTGAGTTAAAACGAAATTAGTTATCGGCACAGAAAATTTTCCTACGTGTCCTGGTGCTAGGCCCCTTTGTGGCAGCACTTACCACATGTAGCTTTGAATCTACTTAAACGAGTGGATCGGAAAAAAGAGGTAACGTTACAAGTACAACTTTCTGTCCGTTTAAGACTTTTGTCATTACTGTACTTCGCTCTACGTGAACAGAGCGTATCACGAATATAATGGTTGATATAATTGACAAATTTTCATTTAAACGTGAAACAAAATCTTAGTGTAAAAGGAGACGGTGGTAAGAAAAGTTAAGTAAATACAGAAAAAACTGGGAGGAAATTTCAATGAAAAAGGAAATCTTTGTGAGGGAATATCGGTGAAAATGGAAATGGCTGGGAGGAATAATTAGTGAAAACAGAAACGGCTAGGCGAGGTACAATGTAGTATGAATGTACATGATATGTATTTGGGTCACTCAAAAAGTGTCTGGAATGAGATAAAGATTGCGTTAACAAAATTTTTTTTTTATTCATTCCAGAAATGTTCAGTGACCTACGTACATAGCGACTCGCTAAATTTCTCGTAAACCCTCTTGCGCAAAAATATTAAATCCGTAATTATAAGAAATTATAGTGTAACTAAACAAAAACAAGAATAACAGAAATGTTGATTACTGTATGTTAAGGTGTTGAATAAAGTAAATATTATATTAAATTAAATATTACACTATAATAAAATGAATATTTAGGACAATAAAAAGGTGATAAACATTTCTTTAAATTATTTTCTGAGTGCAAATAAGTAAAGTACGACGGAGTGTTAGAAAATCCATTAGTGGATAAATGTCTGTAGAGTTAATATCAATAAAAGAATGATATGCTGGTGCAATACCAGTACATAATAATATGATTTGACGGTTTAAAATCTACGGGCCAGCTATAAACAATGTTTAATAATTTAACATACTTGGAAGTGGATCAAGACATTACGATGTAGGATTGGTGCATTTCGGTATCCAGTTTAGCGGGTAATGATAAGTACAGTTTAAACAAGTGCGCTATTATTAAACGAATAAGATGTACATATTCCAGGTTCAACCAATTTTAAATGCCACATATGTAAAATAGGTTGCACTGCTAATGAAGCAGTTCAGCTACAACGGCTTGCCAACCGTTTTTCAAACTAATTATCATTTGATTACGAGAATACAGAATTAGGGTATTAGTAATTGACAGCAAGTTATTGAATCAAACGTTTTATTAAAAATATGCATATGTGAAGCACTATAGAAGAGCATACTTTATAAATAACTTAAAATTATTAAACTACAAACTATGCATCTTTTGGAGATTAAATATCAACACATTAGCAGGTTAACTATTAGCACATTTGCAAGTTAACCCTATTAAATTCGACATATTTGGACTATTTCACAAACAGAACCATTGCCTTGTACTCTTAGACTATTTCGTTGATACTCTAGTACGTTTATTCCAAGAGAAATTGGTACCATACGTACGTGGTCTGGGTTTCTCTTCATCCGGTTTTTGTACATAACATTCCCAACCCATCTTTTGGCAGTGTTGTATTGCCTCTTCTTTTGAAGCAAAATCAACTTTAAGATTGGACATTGGATCTCCACTGTAAAAAAATAATATTATATTGTTTACTCGCTATAGATATTATTTTACCTGAGTATCTAGTTCATATACGCAGAAATAATTATTTGCCACTACAGCCTACAATTCTTGATCGATTTTGATGTTTTTTTAGAAATACTCAGGATGAGTACCTGCAGGGCGACTTCAGACCCGATTTTTTATTTCCCTCTCTGGATTTATTATTTAAACAACAAGAATGTCAAAATTTGACATTTTACGAATGTTATTTCTTTCAGACAAAAGACTGAATTTATATCAAAGGATCTTTAACATTATTATTCCCCTGGCGGATCGAATGGATGGAAAGAATACGCTGCAGCGTACCCTTATAGTATACACATAATATCCCTTCCGTATCAAGCAAAAAAAAAACAGAAATGGCACGAAGTAATTGCAATAGTTTTTTTTTGCAATGTTAAATTTAAAAAAATGTGAATAGAGAAAAACGCTTATCAAATTACTAACAATCCGTTAGATTTATTTTTTAATATTATTATGGTTAACGTACAATTCTACTTCTTCGACGTAATAGAGTTGCAGGAATATCAGATTTCTTTTCTTTATCATGCATTCTCTTGACTTCAACCACACTTTCTTCTTTTTCTTCTTCTTCTTCTTCTGAATACATTTCTACATTATCTTCGTTTTCTACAGCTGATGGTGGAATCCAAAGTATCAACTGATATGCATGGGCAGTTGCGGCCTATCGTCGCTCACGAATATCTAGTTTTATGACTAATATATAACGACAAGAGGACCTCGGTAACGTTCTTGCAACTTTGTGGATTGCCTTATTTGAGTTACAGCATCCTTCATTCCGACGGTATCTCGAACGGCGAACATCACAATCAGAGTGTCACTCTTGTCATACCTGGCTTTGTAATGAGTTTGTTCTTTCAGGATATTTTCCTCATGTATCTTATGTGTATCTCGCCTCATCTTCGACAGTCAATTTCCGAACCTCATCTTCGTCGTGTCTATTGACACAGACTAAAATTAGTTCAAAGGGACTTTTCCACGTTATTTGTTTGGGTACTTCATTTAAGTTCCGTTGTACATCCTTTAAACGCAAATCATAAAATTTCCATTAGCATGAAGTAAATTTGCTTGAATCGTGGGGATCAGTGTATAATTTTTCCGTTCCACCAGCTCATCCTCTAAAATAAAGTCTGTTAACATTCGGAATACACTCGTGGCTTTAATATCTTTGACTGGTCGCACGTAAATGGATCTTGTCAGATTGTCTTTCGCGATACGAGCATACTTGTTCTTTCGTGGTGAAGTTATAATATGACCATCTTAGTCTAAATAAAGCACAGCAAAAGGACGACTCGCGGGAGGTATGGGATTCAATTAGCCGGCTTGTAGACCTATTTTAGCTTTCGGACACATGCAATCCAGTATGACATTTTACATTGGGGTATAGAATAAACAGGATTTTTTGCAATCTCAGGAATTACATATAATAATTTATTATTGTATAATTATTTGAAGCTAAATCAATCCTTTTTTAGACCGACAATATTTATGAATTTTGAATCAGACATTGTTCTTTATGTCTTACAGTCTACATAAATTAAAATAAAATTGAGCCAAAAAAGTTTATTTGATTAAATACTCCTTTCTCAATCCATGATTTTTCGGTACAATGTGTACCTTTTTCAAAAGTTTTAACCTAAATAACTATATTTTTACAATTAGTAATATTAAAGAGAAAAATCATGATAATAAATAATTTCGTAGATTATTATAATTTTTTCTCCTGAGTTTTTGAAGTTTGAATTAATCAAACATATGATTAATGTCGAAGAGTAAAAAAAAGACATCAAAATAAAGAACGATGTCATTTGGAAAATTTTCCAGTCTAAAAATGTTTTTCTTCTTGAGGTCATGCTCCTCGTGACCACGTGACCAAACTAGTCCCCGGTTATGAACATTTTTTTAGTGTTCACTGTGTCCACACAGATTGAGATATCGTGTTTAAATTTTGACACAATAAATAAGAAGCACTAAAGAACGTTTGTATACATCAATATGTTAATAGTTTTTAAGAAAGTTTATTTATAAATCGATGAAATAGGATATTACCATTCGAGTTATTGCACTTTGCATTTGGTTTGATGCATTTCAGATTTTTTGTTTCGCGTGAGCAATAAAATTTGCACATTTGTTGCAAATCAACAAATAAGTATCTGCACACACGTAATCTATCATTATTTTTGAATTATTTCTAGCGATTTCTAGCGGAGAAAAAAAGAAACTTTCAACATCGATAAAGTCGAGATCACGTGACTAAGTTCGTTCATGAAATTTGTGTGTAGAATGATTTTCATTTTTTTTTGGTCCTAAAAATAAAAGATAAATTTCAAATTGGAAACATAGCAACACCAGAAATGTGATAAAATTTACTCTTCGGATTTTTCCAACCAACTTCCATAATTCTTGACGTCTTATTTTTGACGTTGAATCGATCAGCTGATAACTATTGTTGACAGTGAACCAACCGGCAATGCTCAGCGTCGGACCATTCGAAAATTTTAATTATTTTCTGAAGATGAACATTTCTCAGGATGGAGCTTAGACGGATTTTCGAGTATCACATTCTAAGATGTTCCTCGATTTTTCGAAATCGAGACATCTACTTTATCGACGTTAAAAGTTTTTTTGCTATTCCTACAGTATTTCACTAGAAAACTTTCTTCGTCGTTATTAACATTTTGATATATTAAATGGTCCTTAGTCCTTTCGGTATAACTTCCAAAATCCTGAACACGATATCTAAATCCGTGTGGGCGTAGTGAGGAACGAAAAAATGAAAATCATTTCATTCTCCACCTAAAAATTTGATGAATGAACTTAGTCACGTGATCTCGACTTTATCGACGTTCAAAGTTTCTTCTTCTCTCCGCTAGAAATCGCTAAAAATGCTCCAAAAATAATGATAGGTTACGTGTATGCAGATACTTATTTGTTGATTTCATCTATTTATAAATAAACTTTCTTTAAAACTATTAACATATTGATGTATACAAACGTTCTTTAGTGCTTCTTATTTAATCTGTAAAAATTTAAACACGATATCTAAATCCGTGTGGACACAGTGAACACCAAAAAAATGCTCATAACCGGGGACTTGTTTGGTCAAGTGGTTACGAGAAGAATGTCCTTAAGTCAAGTTTAAAACAATAAAAATGGTTATGTTGAAGTCTCAAAAAATTAAAAAGACCTTGATCAATTAAGGACTACATTTTTAAAATAAGAAAGGAAACTTTATTATAGGTTACGAAGGACGAACAGAAATTGACAGTTTAGAAATAAAATAAAGACAGTGTAGGTAATGAACGTTGACAAACAATGGAAAGGTTTCTTTTGAAAGTACAGATGAGGAAGTGCCAAAATAAGTTTAAATTAAAAGTAAACAATTTTTTAAACATAAAGATGACATTATTTTATAATACTTTGTTAAATTTTAGTAATATTTATAATTTCAGTCTGTAATTTAACTGAAATCTTTTGAAATTTGTTTATAAAATAAACTTTATAATACGTCGTTGGCAAGTATTTTTTTCTCTAGACAATATTTTTATATTTTTAAAATCAAAATCAAAGTAATGATTGAAACTCCAAGAATCCTGTAATAAACCTGTTTTAAAATTCACAATCTCCTTTGTGTTCAGCAATTCTGGTTTTTAATCTCCCATTAGTTTCACCTATATAAGCTTCATTACAAAATTTACATTTAATTACATAAATAACACCAGATAAATTTTTAAAGTGATCACTGTCTTTTTTAAAAAAGAATTATCTAAATGATTTGTGTTCTCAACCCTACGATCGAATACGATCATAAATAACAAGCAGAGAGGCTATCTCAATAGAGTAGCCGGCACTCAAGGGTCCTTTGTTAAGCTTTTGGATTAAAATTTAGAAGTAGATTTTTTTAAATTTCATAGTTAGCAGCCTATAATATAATAATTCGGAATCTACGGGTTTCGATGACTTCAGATATCTAACTTTTTTTTATGCTTAAAATTTGGAATTAATAAACGTTTCTCGTACATGGAATGAGATACGCAAAAAAAAAACATTTTTGAATTCAACTAGACAATTGTATATCAGTATATAAGTTATAATTATAAATAAGTATAATGAGAAAATTCATCAATTAAAAAAAAGTGTTAATAATTTGAAGAGAAATTTAAAAAGGAAGAGCGGATTAGCCACGACCAACTACTGTAAATAACTCTGCCCGCCCGGTACGTGACGAATACAAAAGGAACATTACATTACCGTCGCACCACTCTTAAAAGGACCACTAAAAGGATCTTGAAAAGGACCCAAATCTTTTAAACTATCCCCGAGACTATTTTGTTGCAAATCGACTTTTTTTATAGACTCAAATGGGCCAGGCTATTTCTAGTATCACTCCATTTTTTTCAAATTAGTTTTATTAATGTTATTATAAATATTATGAGTGCGTTCTGTAATAATCTCGTTAACTGTCTCGAGCGGATATTCATTATGTACAAAAATTGTTTTTAATTGATTTAAATTTTCTTTTCTAAATTGGATATCACTTAACTTAACACATCTTTATACTAAACCTTTCATTAAACTAATTTTGTGACAAAATAATTGGTGTGAATTATAGTTTAAGTATCTACCAGACGAAGAAGGTTTTTGTACCCATTTGTTAATAAATCACCATTTGGAGTTTTTATTATTTGCAAATCAAAATGCTTAATAATATTATTAATCTCGCAATTTGAAAAAATTGTTGGTCGAAGAAAGGGTTCATTTGTTTTTGAATTATTATACAATTCAACATAGTGAACAACGTTTTCGCCACTATGGATTATTTATCCTGCATCTTTAAGAAGTATGTTACTGTCACAACAAAACAAATTGGAGACTGAATTCATACCAATTGAAAATTAATTATTCTTAAGGAACAAAGTACTTTCTTAAGCAGGTGTCGATTTAATGCCTTATTTTCACCACACATTAAACATGATTTAAGTAAATTATAATTTGATTTCAAAATTTCAAAAAACTAAATTTAATTTTCAAACAAAATGTCTACGTTTAGAGATTGAGAACACTGTGAAAACTATTTAAAAATTAAGTCGGTTTTCCAATTGCTTAAAATATCGGTTTTCAAGAGTCATATCTAATGGCCCTATGAATAAGTTTTTTTATTCACAAGAGTCAAGTCTCCGAAATTTAAAATACTCAAAACAAGATGATTGTATTAGAAAGTTTGTTTTATTAAAACGCAGGTCTTTAGCTTTTAATAGAGAAATTAGTGATTTTATATTGAACAAATGTTTTAAGAATTTATCAATGATTGAAATTCCTGATTATGTCAAAAAAATTTTTCTTTGGGTAACAAATGTCGAGTGCCTTTAAATCCCATTAAAATTCCTTTAATAGTTTAGTTGCAAATTTTGAAAACTATATTAAAAATATCGAAGAAGATTTAAAATGTAAAATTCGAAAAACTGTTACTCAAATAGTTTCAAATCACAATAATAATAATAATAATAATAATAATTTAGCCACGGTGGCTCAGTTGGTTAGACAGTCGGACTTCACCTCAGAGGTCCGGGGTTCGATCCCTGAGGCGGTACCTCTAGAAATTTTTCAATGTACCTTTCCTGAGGTTCTGGTGGTTCGGAACCCACATTAAGCTGTAGGTCCCCCCATCGAGAACTTGACTGCAACCCAGTCCGTCAATGATGGGATAAGAACCAGGCCTTGTCCAATATGTCTGGGCAGACTGCTCTCATCAGATCACTTGATTGCATTATAAAAATGCGTCCGTGACTGATGACATATACCAGGACAGCGCCGTGCAAAATAATCAAATAAAAATCCAACTCTAACCAAAAATGCCATCGACATGTTGGGCAGTATAGGCCTGTGACAACCTTTCAACACTGAAACGTTTTTTAATCAATTTAAAAATTTAGAAAAATCTGTTCAGTTAGTTAAAATTTTTCAAAGGAATAACAAAGATTTAAATTTTGTAAGAGCAGTGTAGGAATGGTTACAACTATCGAAAATAAATGTAACGACATAGCTATTGGGAATGGTGGTCTACCATTTTGCCACCTGGTATCGAAAACTGTCACTAGAAAGAGTAGATACAATTTTAAAGGTTTATTTTAATTTTTGCATGAAAGTGTTTTTACGATTGTGTTGTAAAGTATTAAACAGTAGTTGAATATTAAAAATAACTCTTCATAAAAAAAATAGTTTAGATACAATTTCCATCTTATACAGTGACAAAACACATTTTTGTCAAATAGGTTTAAAAAAATTCTTTTACTATTTCATGTAAGTTTCGATTATTTTAAGCTTAAATAAACTTTAATTTTAAATAAACTTTAATATATTTAGCGACAAATTTTATACAGGTTATGCAAAAGAATACAAATAATAGACGATTGGAATTTCAATAGGAATTCTAACCTAACTTTTAGATCAGATTTTTAAATAGTAAATATTCCTTCTATAAATTAATAAAAATTTACTTTGAGTTCATTTTTGCTTCAAACTAAGTCCATTTAACTTTATAATTAGACCCGTGTAAATCGTTCCGAACCGAACTGGTGCATAATTTAAGGAGCCTCGAAAGTCGATGCGAAAGAAATTTGAAGAGGCCAGTTCGAATCGGGAAAGTAACGATTCAAAGTGGGCAATTTAAAAGTCTTTCAAATCGGCATTCAACGCCCTCAACTCGAATCGAAGAAAACCGATTCGAATTCGGCAATTTGAAAGTTTTTCAAATTGGCATTCGACGCCCTCAGATCAAATCGAAAGAAAATCGATTCGAAGTGGGCAGTTCGAAAAACTTTCGAATCGAAATTCAAAGCGTTCAGTTTTTCGAGTTTATTTCTGATTCGCAGTCGGCAGTTCGAAACTCTTTCGAATCGACATTCGACGCATTCAGTTTTTCGATTTGAATTCCGATTCGAACTGACTATGTACATGTATTTATTTCTCGCTGTGCCAGTATCGTGAAGGTTTGCTTCTTTGGGTGTGAAAATACTCTTCTAGGGTTTTTCAGATTTAATGAAAAATTGTTCAGAAGATGGAAGAATCAAATTTATGTAAAAAGTGAGATTTCTTTCTCATTATTATCAATATCAAACCTTTAAATGAGAATGCGTGTTATTTTTGTAGATATAAATAGAGAAAGGGAAGCTTTCAGTGTAATTAAATAACATTTTATTCCTCAAATTAATTTATTCAACTATCAATAGCCTTTGACCGTAAACTTAAAAAATGCAAATCTAGCATTAATATTTTTATGAAGTTCCAATACTGATAAAGTTTTATTTTTTTAAGGATCATTTTTTTAAAAGATATATCAATATGCTAAATTTATTAATAATGAACAAAAAAGTTTGAATGATGATAGTGAAATTCATCTTATGATTTTTTTAACTTTGTTGAATAATAAGGTGTATTTTTTGTGACATGCACAAAATAAATCTTTTCAAAAGTTGAAGTGTTTAGAAATGAAGAAAAATAAGTAGTATTAGTTTATCAAATGCAATTACAATTTTAGAGTAAGTAAACTTTGTTTAATGGTAAAAAAATCTTCCCACTTGATGGGCACATTTTCATCGCACGCTACGCGCGCGGCTCGCTAGTCTGAGCCCACCTGGGGCGTGTGACTGTTTAATCTCGCGCTTAGCGCTCGATAATGGGTTAACTCGCGCTTTGCGCTCGAACATAGTTTCACCTCGTGCTTCGCGCTCGGATATTTATTCTTTGCATTTGAAATGCTTGAATAAAACTATACCAAAATGATCTCTTTTAGATGGCAGTATTTGTATGCGTCTTCATATTCTGAATTGTCTACTTAATTAAGTATAGTCGAAGATTAAGTTTCTCAAAGCTCTGTAGGCTTTGAGGTACACATCCTCATGTTATTTTTCATAATGGCAACTATGAGGGATCCATGAGAGAAGCCCATGTTGGACTCTTATGGATTAGCATGTCGTTGCCATGAGGGGCCTCGTCTGGATTGCCCTCAGGGATTCTAAAAGGCTTGAGGGCACTCCATGCGGGTCCCTATGGTGCTCCCTCAATTTTTCCACACAGGTATAACCATTTTTATTGATTTAAGAAACAATATTTTTTTACTGGAAAAATTTCCAATTGACACCGATAAACCGGTTTACACGATAAAATTTGTTTTTACATATTAAAAGCTCGATGTCCCTTTACATTCAACTGAAAAGATTCGCTATCTCACAAAAAAGCATATAATGGGTCGGCTATTTCTGCAAACTTGTGAACAAATCGTCTTAAAAAAATCACAAGACCTAAAAATCTTCGAAGCTCGTGTGCATCAGACAGGATCGGAATATCAATAATTCCCCTTATCATTTAATCAGTTGGCTCGACTTCGACTTTTAAAAATATATATCCTAAATATTTCCCATGTTGATGGAGGAAAAAAGATATAGAAAGATTACTCGTGAGATTCGCTTTTTTCAATGCTTTAAGGACTAAAATAAGTTTTTCTCTTATATCCGGCCAATCTTTTCCAGCTATCAAGGTGTCACCTAGATACAAAATAACACAACGTTCTGGGAATGGTTAAAAAATGTTCAACAACTATTTTGAAAAGTAAAATGGGGCATTCATGAGACCGAATATCATACGCGTAAATACCTCCCAAATTATCTGGAGTAATAATGGCAGTTTTATTACAATCTTCCTTCGCAATGGGGGCCTGTAAATAACCATTCACAAGATCTAGCGTAATAAATAATCCCGCGCCGTTCAACATTGGTAAGTGGTCATCTAAATTTGGTAACAGAAAATGAATTGTTTCAGTCTGGCTATTTAATTTGCGCGTGTCAAAGACCATTCGTGGTTCAGCATTCGCTCTTTTAACCAATAAAACTGGACTTGCGTAAGAAGAATTTGTCTCTGTGGCAATACCTTTTTCTTTTAATACTTTAATTATGTTTTTCAGTGTTTAGCCCTATTTTATATAAGCGGAATTAGGTTTGATAATTACAGGCTTACTTCCGGGTTTCTCGATTATTCGCATTTCAATCAGATCCGTACATCTTAATTCGTTAATATTTTTAATTTCCTATGTGAAGTTCCTTTAACTTGATTAGTTCTCTGCAAACAGCTGATTCCGTGGTGGGACCTCCGATAATTCACGTTTTGCGATTCTGCTTCGTTTGATAATTCCCTTCTCGGAGTTGCTGAAATTGAAAATTGGGAGAACATGGTTCTTTCCCGCACTCCGCACACTGATCAAATTAATAGAATGTGCCGGAAGTTTCACACTTTTATGTGACTATATTTTCGGGAACAGATTTAAACACATAAAAACTTGAAAAATAACTTTCCTGCTTCTCGGTGAAGCTTAGTTTTTTCTTCTTTGTGGTAAATTACTCGTGTATGGTCAGTGTAGGTGCGACAGATAATCACATCTAACGCTTGTGTGTCATCGGGCAACACAGGAAAACGAACGTTTTTGAGAAACCGCCATCTACTGAGACATCTAAATACATGATTCCAGGCTAACTCATTTTATACTTTTGAGAACAGAAGCCTTGGGATATTACGTTATCGCATATCATTTTAAATCGTTCTGATAAAACAACTGTAACTTTAATAATACAATCAAAGAACACATCACGTAACAATCCGTCAACTAAAGCTTTCTTAATATATTTTTGAATCGCTGGATCGAAATCAACACTGATTAAGTTCACTTCCGGTTTCTTACTCGCAGTCGAGACATTGCAGTTTTTCTGCATGTGACCGCTGCCATTGCACTTCAAAAATTTAAATTTTTTACGACGATCAGGATAACGTCCCTCAGACTCGAAATTTTTCTTCTCCACAGGTTTGCGTTATTCAGTTTTTGACTTTTTCCCTTCTGCTGGTTTCAGCGGAGATGAAGTAGCTAAAGTCGCACACAAGGCGCGGAACCACAAGCCAACCAATACTTGTTTCATCGTGCTCTTAAAGCTCAATCTAACGTCGTAGCATAATTTTACTTTTTCGTAAAAATACGCTGTAGTAGATTCGTTTTTACGAAGATATACTAGATCCTGGAGTGCTGGCGTTTATATAAGCGTCCGCCAAACCTTTTAACACATTCAACATAAAAATGTTGCGCTCATGATTCTTTTTTAGAAGCAAATTTATCACATCTATTGGGTTATATTTAACATTTTTTTACATTCTCATAGTTCGTCTTGTTAGCACTGATTTTCGCACCAAGCTGGATGCGTCCATGATTCATAGGCTCTTCATGCACGTAGATATTTACTACAATTTTATCCGCAGCATCATCCTCATCTAAAGTAGAAGAGCTAAGCTGGACACCCGCACTATCTCCCGGGTGATTCTGAGCCGGAAACGGTTAATTTTCAGTCACTATTATAGTTGAAACGTTAACATCGACAATACCATTTAACACTATTGCTAGTACATCGACACATAACATAAAAAGCACGACATGCGTAACAACAGCCGCCACCACCACCTATTTAGGGATGATGGCTACCCTGCGAATTAGATCCTCAGTTTTTCCGCCTATCAGTGCCACGCCATCGGAAGCTGGGTTGTCTTTTAATTATGCCCACTTCTTTGAGCTACCTAACTCATTTACATTAACGGACCCTATGAAGATTCAGAATAAAAACAGGAGTTCACTAGATACAAATTTTATATTTCCGAATCCGTCTCGACCCGAACCTTCCTACTAGTTACAGTAGACCCACGGGTGCCTACCATAGAATAGAAACCAGCCATTCCGAAGATGACTCGCCCCCTCGATCCGTACGTAAATCCCGCTAAGAGAAAACCCCAAAAGAAAAATGGCGAACCATGCGACAAATGATAGTTTCCCGCTCTAAGGTAGATTTAAAGGGCGACCTTAAGCTTCAATAAAATGGTTTCCGACAAGGAACATTTGAGACAATGAATTTTCTTTGCATTCCCATTGAAAAAAACGTATCTGAGGTGACCGAAATTATTTTCTTATCTTTAGGATTTTTCAATTGGAATGCAAAAAGCGGGCAGTTTCTCTAATGCTCTTCGTCGGACGACATATTCTTCACTAACGATTTTTGAGGTGGTACTTCTCCACTATTGGGAAACTGGCTTGTACAAAACTGTCCGAGCATTTTTTTCAAATAAAAAACAAAGCTGGTCTAAGGTAAAGATAATGGTTTGTTTCAACGTAAACTGCAAACGGCCGCATAAATTTTGCAGTAGTTCAGGATTTATAAACGACTTTGTGAAAAGTCGCGACAGGGGTCTGACGCATTTACCAGGGGACTGTCTTTGTGAAGTAAAAACTACATGTTACTTCTGATTGACTATTTTCATTGTTTTTTATGTTAGAAAAATGTCTTGAAATAACAAACATTCATGTACCTGAAGTTCTGAAGGTTCAAATGAACGAAATATTTTTTCCCAATGCTATTTTATCCATAAATGTTGTTCCAACTGCAATAAAAAAATGCATTATGATTTTGTTTTAGTAAAAGTATTATTTCTAATATAAATTAACAAACATTTTAGCCATATTTATAGTTTACGAAGTCATCACTAAAAAAAATCGTTCATTTGAACGTTAAGAACTTCAAGCACATGAAACATTTGAAAATTAGCGTTCCTACTTTAAGGATCCAACAGTTCGAATCACGTACATTTTAGACACATAATAATACAAACTATTTAGATTAATTATTAGTCTACATAATATCAGTCACATTTTTTTTAAATGAACATTAATTTCCTTTAAACCTTACCTTAAATTATTTCTCAAACATATTTATGGGGAACCTTAATTTATAAAATACTCTATCCCCTTTTATTAACAACTTGGGGCTAGATAACTACTCTACAATTTCTGCTTTAGCTACGTCGGAGACATCCTTGTGATCCAACCTAATCATTTCTTTAGAAGTTACATAACTATTCGTAGATTCTTTTTCATTTTCACATTCAAAATCTGTGAAAACATCTTCGATTGTGAGTTTGGTGTTCTCTTGATATGTGCAGCCTCCTATTTTGAAATGTTCGCACGTATTAGAATCGCAGAAACAGCTCAAACTACTCATTGTTAGTATTGTTAAACGAACTTTTCCACTCATTTGATGAATTTTAAGGGTACCATTGAAAGTCTTTGTGTTAAATACTTCTCATTGTCTTAATAGCTTCATAGTCAACAGTGCTTATAATAATTCCAGGACACTTTTCCTGAATCGCTCTACGAATTTTTCCATAGATTATTTATCGACGTAAACTAATGTAGCAACATTTCTTATATTTGGAAGTCCAGTGCTTGAAAAGTGAAGGCACGTGATATCGGGGACAAAGCTTTCAAAATGGGTAGCAAATGTGCCAAAATAGCAGTTATGGAATGAGATGCATTTAAGAATGCTGTGCTATACGACTTAGTCGTATTCCCTAAGTAGACTATAACAGTGTGAAGACTAATTTATACGAGATAACCTCCAAAATGAACGGGTTGAAATTTTTCAGTTGTATTTGCCGACATAATTTTGAGAAAAATCCATGTGCATTAAAGCATGATCATTAGGAATGTTTTTCTTTATAGTATTTACTACATTAAACTGCTGGACAATGTTTCTTTCGCAGAACAAAAATGTATCTAAATCCTCATTCAGTTTTCCTATGAGTTGACGTGGCTAGATGATCAACGTCTTTTTCAGATATTTTAAGATTTATTTTATTTTCAGATATTAATTGAAGTGGTATTTTAGCTTTGGGGTCTATGAACTCTTGTTTTTGAGCCACCCAATTTTGGAAATGCAAGGGTTTATTGTCAAATTTGTTGTTAACAGGAGTTTTATTGATAAACTTTTGACACTGTCTGTATAAGCAGTGTTCTCTGTAGCGATCACAGCACATCTCAATCAGCAGTTTCTGATAGCTATTGATGGCTATTCTCTCTTTCTTTGTAAGATTGACTTCCTTGTTAATTGTTTTTTATTTGTAGGGTGCATTGTTGACCATCAGGTCCCTTGGAAATTATTATTATGTCAGCAGGAATAATTATCTGTCCACCTTGAGTATATGAAATACCGAAAGCTGTTAATTTAATTTCGAAAACAATGTATAAATTTACTCGCCAGGGGACTGTCTTAACAGCCGGCTGAAACACTTGTTTCAGCGTTAACGTCGAGAAATAACCTAACAGTATAGTATATGAACGCTAACTGTTGTACACCAGGACAAACTTCAAGTTGGAAACGTTCAGTTCAACGCAAAAAGAGGACTTTTTGTTGCACATACAAAGATTTAAATAATTTTCAAGTTGAACCAGGGGACTGACTGCAAAAACTGAGGGACAAAATTAAGCTCAAGTTTTTAAATATTTAATATTAAATTTTAAAAATATGTGCCACAGAAATTTATCTTCCATTATCACACAATTTAAAAATTGTAATATAAATGACATTTTTCTTTTAATTTATTGTGAAATCTTTAGCTTTGATTGTGATTCTTAGCTTGTGACACGCCAGGGGACTGATTTTTAATGTACTTAAAAGGAGATTACACAATGTGTATTCTTAATTTTGACGGTTTACGCAGTGGTTTATTAAGAACCATTAATAACCTTCTATTTTTAATATCAATTTAGAAGAAAACGTTTTATATTATATGTTTAATTTGCCCGGGACACTGATTCTCCTAATAGTAGAGAAGTACCCAGGTTCAGTCCGCAGGGCCGCCCCTTATTATATTGTGTTTTAAAGTGTGAAAAAATCAAGATTTGACCAGGAGTCACAAGACATAAAAATAAAGGCACCGAATTAATTTGTTGACCTAATACAAGACCGAGTTACGCATCTTCCCCTATAGATAAAAGAAAAACCCGTACCGAGAAACAGACCTTATGTACCAAAAGCTATACACGTGTCGACCCCATAATAGAAAATTGGGGGAAACAGGGACTTAGGAAAAACAGTATGAATTTGGAATCTCAGATATGACGGCAGCGAAAAATATAGCCCTGAAACATTTTTGACTCGGACTGAAGGCGATCGTAGATTGAATGAAGTTTCGGACGATAAACTTTTATTGGCCATGTCCGTTCATCTGGAAGGCATCGCGTCTAAATGGTTTAAAAACCACAAGTAAAAACCACTCCTCCACCAGAAAACTCATTTCTGCAAGAATTTGCTTAGAATTCTAGAGCTATTCCTAAGAAACCCAAGAAGGCTAATGTCCGGCAACCTATGAAATGGAGGTTTTATCGGACATGTGAACGCCCGAGATAAATTGCGAGAATAAATTAAATCCAAGGAGAGTAAAACGGTGAAAAACGACAGCCGAAACAATAAAAAGATATACCGAAAAGGGTGTGCTCAATCCCGAAAGTTGGTTTTCTATAAACACAAGCGAGAGGGCTTCACCATCAAAAATTGTTCCGATTTTTCGGGAAGCTAGTCGGGGAAACAGTAGACAGTCGCAGCTATTACAACCGAAAGGTGGCCGTTAGGCAAATCAATTATTTTATAGCTGTCTCGAAAAAAAACCAATCAATGTCTATGCTGGCGTTGACATATGTGACGTGTGCCGAAGAAAGGGGGCTTACTTTGAAAAGTTAGATTGTTTAGGGCGAGCGTTTGAAGTCGACCCGATAGACCGGACTTTTAGGAGAGAGGGAAGTTTCACGAAATCTTCCTTCTCCACTTACCACTACATTCTCATGGAAGAAGATAGGTCGTAGACGCGGTTCACGGACGGGGTACAGATGAGACGCGTAGATGATATGGTGAGTGGTGGCAGATGTTTCACGGAATCTCGAGTTCTCGAGCCAAAGCCCTATTAATCGGGTACCTAACAACATAATTATTAGCAATAATAACGCTCGGATTTTTTTCCCGATGGTTTAATCAAATAGAGCAGCTCAAAAACTATAGAAATGTGTAAAAACCTTGATTTCGATTTTTTTAGAGTAAGCCCCCTTCGGCGCACGTCACATATATGGAAGAGTTTCAAAGCGTGCAGATGCCACCAGTCGACGGCTGAACGCGTTAAAGGGTAGAGGAGATCGCACCGATAGCGATGATGATCCCGACAGCAAGCGAAACCTTTTGATACTAGATGTTCAAATACATAGGAAGGAAAATACAATAGCGAAGCACGCAAAGATAAAGCAGTACCAGAACAAGGCGAACATCTCCAAGTTATTTTAGGCCATAATAATATAAAAATCGACGAAAAAGCAACCTAAAAAGAATTAATTAGCAGTACAATCCGAACTGAGCTGACCAGGGATACAGTACATATAACGATAATGATTAACTCTATATTCATAGAGGCCCCGTTTGATCCCGGATAAAATAGGACGTTCATTGTAAAAGGACATCGGAGATAGTGTCCTCAAATCCTTGAGAAAATTAGTCGATAAGTCGCGAATGTCAGTCATGATACTAGCCAATGGGTCGCGAGATTGGATAGAGAGCAAAGTCGAACTACCACTGACAATTAAGAAAACACCGATAAACTGCGAGGTCGGAGTTGTATTAAATCTAGATACCGAGTTCGTATTGGGACAAGACGCACAGGAAAAATTTGACTTGTTCTTCGGTTTTCGCACGAGGAGAATCTGGATGCCCGATGAAAATGGTGAACAATTACAGTTAGAATACTGGCAGGAAGAGGGCGAATACATGTGTTCCGAGCTAGATAGGATGTTGCAGAAAGACATTGTTAAGGGATCTCACATCGAGTGGTCTGCCACGGTAGTCAGAGCAAAGATGGCTAACGGAAAATATAGATTTTGTTGGGATTTCCGTAAGCTCAATGCCGTCTCAAAGAAGGATGTTTACCCGTTACCGAACATAGCGGACATCTTGAGCCAACTTTCTTCCGCGAAGTTTATATCCAAAATCGATTTGAGTTGGGCCTTTAATCAGATTCCGCTTGAAGTACAGTGAGGAGTTAACGGCGTTTACCGTACCAGGTAAGACATCATTTCAATCCGTTAGAATGTCGTTTGGCTTCATGGGATCCCCGCGACTTTTCAGAGACTTATAGATAGGATCATATTTGCGGAATTAAGGCCCTACGTACTTTGATACCTAGAAGATATAATAGTGGTCACGTAAACATTCGAAGAACACTTAGAATGGCTGAATAAGGTTCTTGACAGAATAAAAGATGCCGAACAGACGATTAATGCTGAGAAAAGTGGCTTCTTCTGTGCCGTGGTCAAGAACTTGGGTTTCATAATTAACAGGAGGCGTTTGATTGGTTAAAAACCGCTTTAACCACAGAGCCTATCCTAGCCTACACTTCTTTCCGAGATTTAGAGACAAACCCATTTAGTGTTCAAACAGACGCTAGCACCACAGGTCTAGGCATCGTGCTGACTCAGAGTCAATAGGGTCAGGAGCGCATGAACGCCTACGTGAGCCGAACCCTCACTTCAGCGGAACGGAATTATACGGTAATGGAGAGAGAATGTCTGGCAGTGGTGTGGGGAATACGGAAATTCCGAGAGTATCGCGTTGATGAAATATGATTTCGACATAGGAAAGAAGCCCTTCATCACCTTCCCGATGTCTTACGGCATCTTTTCGAATTGGAACATTGAAAATTGCATATTATATAGAAGCTGACTGAAACCGCTGATTAAAGAAATCATTCCGGACCTGGGCACCTAAAAATGTGCGGTATCTGAAAAATCAAGGGATAGAATATTAAGGGAATCAAATTAAGATAGCCAGGCCGGACACCTGGGTTCCAAACACCCTATTAAAAAGTAGCGACCAAGTACTATTGGCCCGGAACGTACCGGAACGTCGTAAGGTTCGTTCGACAATGCGATCTCTGACAGAGGTGTAAGATCGAGCAGTCCCTACCAGCCGGAATGATGGGGCAGCGCATCGTGGAATAACCTTGGACCGTAGTGGCTTCATACGTCGAGGCCTTTACCTAAAAGTAAGTCGGAGTCCCAATAAGAGAGCGAAACGGTCCCAAACGGAGTGACCATCGGAAAAATCTGTATGCACATGACTAATGCCGTCTACCACACACAAGCGAACCCAACGGAGAGGATAAATAGAATTCTAAAAACAGATTCGGCACTTAAAACCTTATTTTTTGGAGGACTGAAACATTAAGAGATGGCCGGGCGTGGTGTTCGAATGTGGCACCTTTTAGATAGTTTCGTCGTAATCGAAAGTAAGTCTGACGTCCCATTTCGATTTTGCCTTTCACAACTAGTGGGCACAAGGCCGAAATCAGGAAGCTCGGACGAACCAATTCAATGGAGGCGACGGGAAGACCGATTAATGCCACGCATGAATAAATGATATGAAGAACTTGACTTTTTTTTCATCTCGCTTGGCCAAATTTATGATGTCCGAGTCCTCTAAGGGAAGCGAAGCGTGGCTTTAGTGAATTACCGGTCTTACATAAATGTCGCGATATACCATGCCAAAGTACTGAACACGGTAGTCTCCGCCTAAGGTGGGAGGGTATTGTAACACGGCAAATTCATGTTCGGCCATGATACATACCTCAGATCACTGGCAAAGGACAAAAAGAACTATTCGCGTGACTTTAATATATTCCAGAAAGGGAGCACCACCCTCAGGGCACTCGTGAAAATCTTAAATTTGTGGGCTAATCCAAACCATTTTTTTTCTTCGGTTTCGAGAGAATCAACTTCCAAAGGGAATTCCGAACCATCCATTGAAGAATGGCAAATTCAAAATTAAAGGTCGAGCTACTACAAATAGAGGGTCAAAACTCCAAGAATTTCCGGTATTGAGGAAAATAAACCTACATTGCCGACCGACTGGTACAAACGGCGTCAGAAGGAAACTTATGACAGGTTGTGTACTAGAAACTACACATCGGCGGTGATCTTACAAGTAATGATCACCAGAAGTTGTCTTCAGGTTATAAATTTATCCTTTTTTTTGAGGTCATGACACACATTGTAAAGCTACTGCGAAACTTTAAATAACTTGACCTTCTGTCGTTACTGCCGTATAATCATTATCTTGTTACCATGTTACCTGAATTACCGAGGGTTATGCCGATTTTGTAGTTGCTTTGAAATATCGAATTAACATATTTTTGCTGTTTCACTGATCCTAGAAATAACACAGTTTTGGTTCAAGACTGTTACCGAGCGTCTATTGGCTTATCGCGTTTTGCACTACGGAAAGATCCGTCCTCTTCTCTACATTTCTCGATAATGTACGGCACTTTCTTTCTGCAAGGCCAATCGTCAAGCAATAAAAAAATTTATAATCATTGATCGTTATAAAGGATTAGTTATTGAGAAGGCTTTAAAACCATACATTTGGATAAGTTTAGGTTAAATTTTCTGGTTTAAAAGTTGATTTGATCGAACGAAAGATGTCTCAGCTAATAATTTGATCATTTTAAAAAATTGGTGAAGACCGAATAGATTTTTGAAGTGAACGGCATGGCAGACCTTGTCCATTTTAATCTCTTACCGAGCTTCGCCTTCATCGACTGTTATTTTGTTGTGAAGTACCAAGCACCGTAGATCCCAAAGGAAAAATAGTATCTTTCTCGAATTTCAACGGGTGCTATCGGGATTATTCCCGCAATCCTGCCGAATTTTAAACAGTAGAATCAGTGTATGCTGAAGATTACGTGGTTCATTAGCAAAAATTTGTCTAGAGATTTAAATTCGTGTAGATTTTCGAATGGTGCGTAATTAGATAAGAACCTCATCAGCAATCTTTAAATAATTTATCCTTTAAACCCTTTGTCAATTGATAAACATAAATTTTGTTTAACATACAATCTGGCCTTGGCCTAACTCTAATTGATAACATCACTTTCCTAACTCACTTCCTGTCATATTATTCTATAGCCAGGTAAAACGTAGATCCGAAGGCTTTATCAAGAAGGTCGCCTAACTCTTGGAGGCGACTGTCGCAAAAACAAATTTAAACATCCCGAACAAACTTCGGAACTTCGCGCACTTCAGAACAATATGAAAGTATTGTTTATTTAAAAAAGTTAATATTACAAGAATGAATTTTAATGGAAAAACAATAGGTACGACTTCAAAGATTTCATAATCGATCAGAACGCAAATTAGTTTATTAGTTTTAGTTTAACAGAATATTACGGGTGCAATCAATATACAATATATATAGCTCTGCTACCATTCGGTTTCGGTTTCGATTCCTTTTAAATCAAACCGAAGGGCTTATGAAAAGGCAACCAAGCGCGTCCGCGGATTATGGATGAAGTGTCCCTGTAACAAGGTTTCTGCTGAATAAGATTATGATAGTTAATAAGCAGTCGCAGAAAATTGTTCAGGGATGGTCCTGAAGGAATAACCCCTAAGCAGAGGTGTAACAACAATGCCGAATACTACTCGGGGATACCGAGTACGAACGAAAGAAAGAACCTTTTCCCTAGCTGCTCGTGGGAAAAACAATGACACCTCTAAATCACCAAAAAATTGTAAACGCGGTTCCAAACGATCGAATGTGCAAAGCGTCTGACAATGGGTCGGAAAACAATGCCGATCGCCTTTGATTTCGGGGTGCTGAAAATAATTTAGCCAAAAACATTTAGAGTTTCAGCCCGTTTCGCATCAGTCATTGAGAAATCAACGTGCATACTTTTTAAAAACTGAACATGTGCGCCAAACGCTTCCCAACCGCCACTTAAACAAGCTACAGACGAAGATGAGGAAGCGTCATTGAGACCAACCGCGGAAAAGCAGGCGCCTTCTGAGAGAAAATAGTGATTTCAGGACAAGAGGGAACATTAATATGCAGGTTCCTCCTAACCCCCAAGATCGGGCTGAAATGAATGCCTCCCTTCGTGAGGATATCTTGGAGGAGACCGACCTCTGAACCATCAAATGATGAGTTTATGGTTCTGCGAGAGCTTTGACTGATCAAATAGAAGGCTAAAAACGACGATGGATCAAAAGGTCAAAATAAGCTTGCATCAACTAAAAAAGAAGATTAGCACGGGACGTGTTCAAAAGATCACCCAAGAACTGAGGATCTCAAATCACACACTGAATACAAAAGAGGGAGAGATGGATCAGGGAGAATCAACAGTTTCTTGGTGAACCTTCAAGCTTCCTCAGAGTTCCCCCGGTTTCTCTAAAAAATTCACCCAAACCTTACGATATAGAGACTTTATGGACAGAGGTATACAAGATCCCGAAAACAATGGAGATGAAAGATACTGATAAAATCATTCACTTCAAGGATTTTTGCGATAACCTTATAACATCTGAGGAAAAATGTTCATTAATCACTGCTGAAGAAAAAGCACTTACGATTACATAGAACTTTTCTGCTGCAGGGCCAGTTGGTATCAATAACTTTGGGTGGAAGAAGCTTATTTCTCCGCACGAACATCTCGCCAGAATATTCACCTCATATTTAGAGTCGGAAACGCCCATTCTGCATTCGCTGGTGTTAGAATACACTATAATCCTACCGAAAAAAGGCAACTTGTCCAAACCAGAGAATTACAGGCCAATAACTTGTTTGAGCACACTTTAGAAGATCTTAACAACTCTCCTGAATAACAGAATTCTTCAGAGAATTGAGCCTGTGTGGAGAGAGATGTATAAACAACGTCGCTCGAAACAAGGTGTAGCAGGATGACGAGAGAACCTGCTAATTGACAGGTGCGTCTGTAAAGACGCAGCAATCCATCAGCGCGTCCTGTCAATTGCCAGATGGGCAACATCATAAGCCCTCTGCTTTTTGAAATTGCACTTTTGCTTCTGTCTCTCGCACTGCTAAATTCTTCTGGAGACTGGAGAGACCTATATATAGATAGGCGTACCTCAAAGCCGCTTTCAGGAGGTAATATCAGTAAAGGTGTCCCACCCAAGCAGATACAAATATCTTCTTCGACTGAATTGGTCTTCAGGTCTGTCGGCCTTGAACAAGATATTTGTAACTTGCATGCTTACCGTCCCAGTTCGACTCTACTCGCTTGGGGTGGTTCAATGAACGAAGACCGAGCTTAAAGCCATTAATATCACCACACGTAAGATCATGTATATGCATAAGAGCGTGCATATTAATTATCTGTTCCGCGATTATACATCTCATGTCTTTAAGGCGGACCGACGAGATGATTGTCAAAGGGACGTTCCTTTACAAAGCCCGGAACATGTGGCTGAAACCATTGGTCTAAATTTTATCATCAGAAGTGAGAAAAGTGCAATACTCCATCTAGATGCTTCACTTCTAAAAGGCAAAGTGAAGAAAGCAGAGGTTGAAAAATTCCGCCAAGAGCTACTTGACAAGAAAATGCACGGAATATTTCACAGAAATGTAGAAAAGTAAACTTTTTGCTTTTCTCAGATTCTCAGGGCTTAATTCAGGTACAGAGGGTTTTATTTTCGCATGCCAGGGCGATCTCATATCCACCTTAGTATACAATGACCGCACTTTATGTCAAGAAGTTCCCAGTGATAGGTGCAGAGCGTATTTGTCACTCTTACGTTGTTGGCCGCGATCCTGCCCTGCCGAACGCTAAGAGGGAGATAGAGGCACTTTTCCAAAATGAGAAGTGCCAAATTTGCTGAAACCACAATTTTTGGATAGCAGTCGCCGTTGCACACTCAAAGCCTGACATCGTTTTTTAAGACTTCGAGAAGCGATCTACATTCGTGATGGAATTCTCGGCTCCGGTCGACTAAAACATCACTGCCAAGGAGAAAGAAAAGAAGGAGAGGCCATAAATGTGATTTACCGCGGTTCTATTAGGAGCCGGTGTCAATTTTAGATGAAGAATGCTCCGAGTGTTGCGGAAGGAGGATCCCTGTATCAAGGGCTTCTACTGAATATGGTTACAATAACTGATAAGGAGTCGCGGACTATGGGATATCGGGCGATCTCTTAATCCAGCCTTATCGTTGCATGCGGGGTTTTACAAGGATGGGAAAATCTCTTGCCCTAGCTTCTCGCGGAAACAACAATGATAACACCGAACAAGGTTGTAGTAAGTGCGGTTCAAAACAATTGAACGCGAAGGGCTTTCGTCAATGGGTTGGACAACAATGCCGGCTACCCTAGAGTTGGGGGAGCCCATCAAGATGGAGTAAATGCGATGGACCGGCGGTATGTCAATATTCTTTGGTGAACGTAACGACTTAATGATGACCTGCAAAAGTGCTACGATATCAGTATGCCACTTGAACGAGGGGATTACATGGCACAACTGCATGCTCTGTGGTGCGAGAAACACCCGGAGCTATCGCCCTTTTCGCATCAACGTTTGCGAAATCATGCCGAACTACTCTAAAAAGGGGCTATGTAAGCGGAACGCCTACTCTACCACAGTCAGAACAAGCCGAAAACAGAGAAAAAGAGGCGACACTGAGACCAACCGCGAGCAAGCATCCGATAGAGGAAGAGCGATGCTTTATGACCCGGAGAAACATCAAAACTTAGGTTTCTCTCAAGCCTAAAGTTCTGGCAGAAATGGATGACAAGCTTCGTGAAAATTTTTTTGAAGAATCCGATTTCTTGACTATTGACTATGACGTGTATAATGAAACAAGAGCTTCAGCGGACGCAAACCACATAACAAAACCAACCGCTGATCATAAGACCAAAAGACAAATGCATCAACTCACCACAAAGACAGACTGGGCAAAACAGTAGGCGTCCCGGATTGAGTGTGTGATTGACAACAGAACACCTGACAGGAAGTTCCCCACTAAGGTTTGATAGTTCCCGCCTGAATAGTGAATCCGTTATCACACATTTAAAAAGTCAAAACTGCTGACCATCAGGTAGCATATTGTTGACAGAATACGGGTACTGCCTGATGCTAGGAGCAGTCTAGAACAGGGGAAACTCATCAAAGTCCCTCCAGTTATTGTCGACCATCCACCCGAACCGGAGGAGGTCTTAGCAATTTGTAGAGAAGCCTACAAAGTTCTTCATTCCGTGAAAAAATATTCAAAAAAGATAAATAGCTTCAAGGAACTATGCAAAGCCCTCATAACACCTGAGAAAGAATGCCCACCCATAATTACCGAGGAGGTGAAAGAAGTATTGACCCTCAAAAAGGCAGGCGGGTCTCAAGAGGCCCGGCGAGTCACGATTTTTGAGTTACAAAGAGTCGTGTATCAAGTATGGGCTTGTGCATGGAAATTTCTTTTGGCGAAGTCTAAATGCATAAAAAAACTAAGGTTTTCTTAAATTTTATTTCTGGAGTACTCCCCAGAAACGTATCTATTTTTTAATTGCACAAAAAGGCAAGCCGGGCCACGAAGGCCGGCTGTTCATTGCAACATCAACTTTGAATACCGTGAGAAAAAGAGTATGAGTATCACTCATGTGTGCATGAAAAAACAGTTTCAATGAATATATTTCAGTTTAACAGATACTTTTTTTAATTTTGAAGGATTTATATATATTTGCTTGTTTGTTTCTAAAATACATCTACTGCTTGCACGTGCAAACATATTTCGCGCGTTAACTCTTTCAAATTTGCGCGGGAATTTACAACGCGTAGTATTGTGAGGTTGTAGTGATTCTGCTGTCATAGTTGGTGTAATAGTTGCAATGCTGGGATTTAGAAGGAACAAAAGTACAAGTCATGAATCCTTTTTATGACGCAACAAAAGGAGGCGTTGACACTCTTGGCCAAATATACAATTCATATAGGGTTCAATGTAAAACAAATCAGTGGCCTCACGCAACGTTTTTAAATTCAAAAAACGTCTCTTCAGTCGCAGCTTTTGTGATTCATCGCGATTTTACTGGGAAAAGCGAGCAACCAGTCGGCTCCGCAAAAAAAAGTTTTTTGGTCAATTTATCCGATTAACTCGTGTATCAGCAAATCAAGGCAAAAAGCAATGTTGGCTTGAATAATCTTTATCGGCAGAACATGGATATGGTTCTTAATAACAACGCTTTATCAGAATCATGACAGATCTCAACAGCAGAAACGAGTGCACCACTAGCAAAGAAATGCCGCCATCAAAAGATCGAATAGTTCAAAAAACCTGTTTGATATGCCATAACAATGTTTTCTAGTCCTTCCTCCTATAATATCTTTTTTTCTCGTCTTTTTTCACATTTCCGATTTAAAATTTGTTTTGGAATTTAAAATAATTTATTATAATTACACAGCAACACAAAAAGAAAAGTTCTGACCTGGAGTTCTGACTATGTTTACTATAAGTTTCGGGGTTGCTAAATCCGAATCCGGGGTCCATTTGACCCCATCAGATTAGGACTTTGACATAACCTCAAAAACCCAATATGGCGGACACTTTTGGGGAACATGTATCAGATTGGCTTGAAACTCGTTACTCGGGGGGTTTCGTGGTCGCTGGTTATGAATTTAAAGTGCTAGAATTCCAATTTCCAATTCACCTGGAATTACCTTACATCTTGTGTATGTCTGCAGACAGGGCACCTCCCCGCGGCTTTGATGTCGCCATGGTAGACACACGTAGGAAACGTTTTACGATGCAGGGTTTCGCATCTCCAGTGTCGGCGGCTGGTCAGGGTGAAAAAGCGGGCTCGCAGTCGTCATCATGCAACTGCAGTTCTACATTGCTTGGGGACTTGGCTAATGTAGAGCACAATGCGACAAGAAGACATAACAATCCATCTCAGGAGTATGATAGAAATCGTAGAAAAGAGATAAAAATGAAACTAAATTTTCTAGTCAAGAAGATTATGTTTTTTTTTTAATAAAGTGCGTAAGAATTACATTGTTAAGAATAAACACAAAGTAAAGTACAAAACAGTGACATCAGTAAAGGCTCCAATTTTATGCAACAAAAACAAAAAGGAAAATGATTTTGTGAATATTAACGAAATCGGACATACCGAAATGATGGAAGTTGATGAACATGAGTCTGAGTCTGAGAACGAATATATTGATAGCGAAAACGACTTTTCTCTAAATACTAAAAAATCAGCTCCTAAGTTAGTTTGACAACCTGAATTGAACGACCTTATACGGAATTTGGGCTTGCCAAAAGACAGTGCAGAGTTCTTAGCTTCGTTTATGAAAACAAGAAATTTCCTAGAACTTAGCAAAAAAGTCTCAGTGTATCGAAATCGAGATTCGTTACCAGGGACGCTGAGATGTTAATATGCTTGCAGTCTACATCGGGTAAGGCCAATGCCGACGGTCCATTATTTAGTCAAATGAACGCGAAAATATAGAAATTTAGACTTCTTGAGGTTATGGCAAAATCATGAAGTAATGGGGTTAAATGGGCCTCGAATTCGTAATTGGAAAATGGAATTAGAGCACTTTAAATTCACAACAAGCCACCCCGAAAAACCCCGAGCAACGCGTTTCAAGCGAATCTGATGAAATTCTACAAAGTGTCCGCCATATTGAATCCGCCATTTTGAATTTTGAAAAAATAATATCAGATTCGTAATTAGCGACCCCGAAAAACCGCGAGTAACGAGTTTCAGGTGAATCTGATGAATTTTCCAAAAAGTGTCCGCCATATTGGTTTTTTGAGGTTATGTCAAAATCCTGATCTGATGGGGTCAAATGGACCCCGGATTCGGATTTAGCGACCCCAAAAACGTATAGTAAACATAGTCAGACTTCCAGGTCAGAACTTTTTTTTTGTGGCTGTGTTATAAATAATTATATGTTTAAATATAATGTGATTATAAAATGTAATTATAAATACAAAGTCACATGGTACCAAGACCTTCTGTTTGGAAGAAGGTTCCTTCCATCCCCTAGAATTTGATCTGAATTTCCACCGTATACCTTAAGTCGGAAGAGCGTAGCCGGACTGGTTGGTGGAAGAGCGCACAGTACTCCTGCCAAAGATGGGCAAGTTAGCTAACCCGAAGAATGGGGATGTTGCATGAAATGAGATAAAAAGATATTTAAATTCTCTAGTAGATCGTTATTACATTCCAAGAAGAAAGATTTCTTTATTGAATAAGAAAAACATTTTTTTCTTAATAAAGTTTCCTAATTGGTCCCGGTCGCAGCATTTTTCGCCAAACACATAGATTGGCTATGTCTGTTTCACGTCATTCTTCGGGGAAAATTCAATCTGCCAAAATCATGCAAATTTTAAAAAAAGTAAAAAATGATTTCTTTGTTTACATCTTTGACCCCGCTTGATTCGGCTTTTATTTTCGAATTCTCGTTTTTAGGCATTGATAGGTCAGCTTAGATAATTAGGTGGATCAGCTGTCAAGTAGAAAGCAGTAAAGGCCGCGAAACCTGATTGGTCAAAAATTTAAAAAGTAACCTGGCCCTAAAGTGGTCTCATGGGTGCTCAGTTGCATATCTTAGTGACGTCACACCTGTTTGAATGTGACCAAATAGACGTGAACGTCAAGTATTAGTAACATTTTTTTCTTTTCTCCATTATGTTAATCACTGCTTCAATTTTATAAAAATACGTTTATCTAATTTCATGCAACATCCTCATTACGAGCAAATCACTTCTCTGAACACACTGTGTTAGATCTTCACAGCTATTCTAAATGGCAGGATTGTTGGGACAATCTGACCTGTGCAAAAAGAAATGTACGAACGCAGCACAAAGAATCGATGGGCTAGCCTTTTTACAAATTTTTGAAAAATTAAGTTTGTTGGCTTTGGCAAACCTTTAGGAATGATGACAAACATGTTGTTGTTTTAGTTTGAACTTGTTAATACATGTTAGGGAGAAGGAATGTAGAATTGTAAAAAGTTTTGGAGGCATGAACTTTGCGTTTTGCAATAAACAATGGAAGAGCAACAACTCGACGAGGAATCACCTAGTGAGGGTGATGAAGTGTCGCCAAAAAGCACGCACTACCTTAAAGTTTAAGACACGTACAAATGGTTGCTAAAACTCGATCCTCATTATTTCATTAGGTCCAACTTTGAAATTTTCTGGTGCCCAAACTAAGCTTGCCATCAAATTTTGCTAGATGATTTGTTTATTTATATGTAGACCCATATGCCGAAAGCTTCTTAATCACTCCTATTTTCGGAGGAGATTTATCATACTTAAACTTTTTGGCGTTGGGAGTTGCGGTAAAAAATAAAATTTAATGACATATTTTTATTTTGTTATATTAGTGATTAAAATAAATTATATTAAGAAAATTAGAATAATTGGTTAGATTTACCCATATGCCAGGCTTAAATTAAAAGTATTAGCATGTAGAATTAAGGTAAACAATAAAACTTGTTATGTCAGTTTTCTTTCTTTCATATTAGTGAATAAAAATAGAAAAATACTATTCGCAAGTAGAAAAAAATTTCTTTGTTATATTTTTCTGTTTTTGATATTGGCAGTTTAACATATAAAAAAATAAG
Organism: Belonocnema kinseyi; assembly: GCF_010883055.1. Taxonomy (NCBI): domain Eukaryota; kingdom Metazoa; phylum Arthropoda; class Insecta; order Hymenoptera; family Cynipidae; genus Belonocnema; species Belonocnema kinseyi. The sequence goes on from NC_046660.1 coordinate 143,889,680, forward strand.
AAAATTTGATTATGTAGATTCATATGCTTGAAGCTTTTCATTTAGTCCGATTTTTTTCGGATATGACTTCAACTTTCACAAATATTTTGCCGAAAATTCGATAACGACCATGGTTCGCTTTTCGAAGTCAAGAAGAACAATGTCAAGCCTCGAGTGTGCAACAGAAACAATTGTCGCGAATATAAAGTTCCAGTATATGCGGCATTTGTCATTCTCGACAATTTACTCTATTTCCCTTGAATCATTTAGAGGAGTGATATTAAGGTTAATGCTGTAAGTTAGACAGAGATGGTAGCAAAGCACTTTTAGTGCCGCATTGTAGCTTTGGATGTAGGTCATTCCCTCATGGGTTGGACAACTGGATAGTATGTGTGCTAAATGCTCGGGATGTGCATGCCACGCCCTGCAGCGATCATCGGGAATGTCTTGGCTCAAAATGTGGCGACGGTATGTTAAGGTGGAAATGATACCGTCTTGACATGCCAAAATGAAACTGTTCATGCCAGCCTTCAATCCGGTGATTTAAGGAAAGCATCCTCTTATCGAGAAGCTGTTCACGGAAGTTTTTCTCTTGTGCTTTCTTAATCCGGGCTTTTAGGATAAGAGTACTCGCGATAGATAAGATTTGATACATTTTGATCACTCCTAATACTAAAGGTAAATCCGAGTGTTTCAGCAGCCTCCTCCGCTGCTTTGTAACCAAACGCTCCTTTGCCCACTTTTTCGTGCTTCCTCTGACCACCTTGACGGTGCGAGATGTAGAGTTGCGGAACAGAAGAATTAGGATGCATGCTTTTGTCCATGTGCATAACCTTTTGTGCCCCGATATCAAAGGATCCGAGCTCGTTCTTCGTCCATGGAACCACTCCGAATGAATAGAGTAATACATGTCGGCAAGCATGTTCGTTCCAGATACTTTGTTCCTCGCCAAAATTTCGGAAGACCAAATCTGCCGGATGAGACGTTTGTATCTGCTTCGGAGATCAGCCTTTATAGATGTCACATACTGAATGCGGCTCTGTGGCCCGCCCATGTATGTATAGCTCGCTCCAGCGCGAAGATGTCGTATAGCGCTTCTATCAACGAGCTCAGGGTCTTCAGGGATGCCATTAAGTTTTCCTAGCTTCAAATAAACCTTGGCGCATTTGTCTAACCCAAATTCCATTCCTATTTCCATAGTATATAGTTGGGAAATCCCTAGAGCTAGATGTAGTTGCTCTTTGTTTTTAGCATAGATCTTAATATCGTCCATGTAAAATACATGAGTGACCCTGTACTTTCGATCTGCAGGTTTGCCGCAAAAGTACTCGTCGGAATGTGTAAGTGCTAGAGATAGTGGCAATAATGTGAAGCAAAAAAGGAGTGGGCTCATGGTGTCGCCCTGAAAAACACCTCTCTGAAAGGTGAGCTTGTTAGTTGTCACACGATTTTTTCCAGATGAGATAATAAATCTGGTTTTCCAAATCGGCATCAATCCCTCTATGCACCTCACGATTTGCGCATGAACCTTTAAGCTTTCCAAAAGACAGATGATAAGTCTATGGGAGGTCCTATCAAATGTTTTCCGACAAGCAATCCAGGCCATTGATAGGTCACGCTGGTAGGGTGCTGCATCTTTGCAGACACATCTATCGATGAGCAGGTTCTCCCGGCATCATGTTACGCCTTTCTTTGAGCCGCGTTATTCATACTTCTCTTGTCACACAGGTTCAATTGCTCGAACAATCCTATCATTTAGGATAGCTGTGAATATCTTATAAAGTGTGTTCAGGCAAGTGATTGGTCTGTAATTCTTCGGGTAAGCTAAGCTGCGTATTTTCGGCAGTATTGTGTGCCCTTACACCAACCGCTCTGAAATTGGCTCTTCCAACTTTAAATGTGTGGTATAAATACGGGCCAAATGCTTATGGGTTGATGAAAACTTCTGCCACCAGAAGGTCTTGATATCATCTAGTCCCGGAGGGGAATAGCGGAAGAGTCGAGATGGGTCAGAGAGAAACTGTTGATTTTCTCTGACCTTCCTCTCTCTGCTCTAGGTTTCTCTTAGCGTCAGATAGTATCCGTATTCTCTCAACAATATGCTGCCTGATGGTCAGCAGCTTTCACTTGTTAAGTGTGTGATAACGGGTCCGGAGTTCGCGCGAGAACTATCGAACCTTGGTGGGAAACTTCCTGCGAGGTGTTATGTTGTCAATCATACACTCAATCCGGGACGCGTACTGTTTTGCCCAGTCTATCTTTATGGTGAGTTGATGCATTTGTCTTTTGGTCTTATGATTAGCCGTTGGTTTTGTTCTACGGTGAGTGTCCGCCAAAGGTCTTGTTGCATTACACACGTCACAATCGAAAGTCCCGAAGTCGGATTCTTCGGAAAATGTCCATGAAGGATGTCATCCACCCATCATGTTTCTCCGGGTCATAAAACATCGCTCTTTCTCTATGGGATGCGTGCCCGCCATTGGTCTCAGTGTCGCCTCTCTTTCTGTGTTTCCGGCTTTTTCTCACTGTGGTAGAGTAGGAGTTCCGCTTACATAGCCCCTTTTTTGGAGTAGTTCGACATGGTTTCGCAGACGTTGATGCGAAAAGGGCGATAACTCTGGGTGTTTCTCGCACCACAGAGCATGCAGTCGTGCCATGTTTGCTTCCAGCATGCATGGAATCGATAGCTTAGAAGTAGGTTTTATTGATGTTTGCATCGATATCGATCATGCAGTTTCTCTGCTTCACAGAGAGCGATCAATTCAAACTTGCATGTAGGGTGCAAAATATTGGGACAAAGTTTAATTGGGCCTGCATAAGCGCAGAAAAGATATGTTGACATTTCTAACATATAATTCGTTACTTCTATCTAAAAAGAATTAAAAAGACCTACAGGCGTCTTTTAAAATTCGTACACGTACACGGAGAAAAAAATCTAGACATAATAATAAATTCAGCTATTCCTATCGAAGTACGAAACTTAAATGAGCAAAATTAGCCCTAAGTTTTTGATATATTTGCTCCAACTCATACGATTTTAGCGTGGGAGGCCTCTTTACTACCAAAGCCTAAAGCACGTAGTATTACAGCTCGAGTAAATTTTTTGAAAGCCATAGCGCCTTTCGGAAAAAGCTTTCACTTGACCGTAGCATGGTCGTCAGAACTCATGCGTGAGACGCGCTAGCGGCATTTCAGAATTTTATACGTTAATAAAATATTTTAAAATATAAATCGGTATTATATTAGCCATATATAAGTAGGTATTTTGAATCTCGTATGAGCACATTCATATTTTTTTGGTACAATTTCCTTAAAACATGAGTATGATTTGAATTGTATATTAATTTGCGTCGAAAATACACAGATTCTTACAATTAAAAGAGACTAGTGCATGCGTGACAGGGAACGTAGATTTTGATAACCATTCTTGGGTAAAGAGGGTCTCGTATCAAATAAAAAAGCTTGATCCGTTTTCTTAGATAGAAAGCGGTTCGCGAGAAAAAAGGGTTGAAAGAAATTCGTGCTGAACATCTACGGGTTAAATTGGAGTGTCCGAGCTCTCAGCGATTTAGCAATGGTTTGGACACTCTTGAAGTTATAGATTTAAAGCCGACCCTCCTCATAGACCGCAGCTATGCTTGGAAATATAGAAACGTGATAGAAACCAATGAAAAATACTATAAAATAATATAATTTTTATTAGTTTTCGCCACACTTTCTCCGTTCGTGAAGTGTGCACAGTGTAATGGAAAAAAGAAGGAGCTGAAATTGTTAAAAAATTGATTTTTTTTTCTTCACTTTTTCAATGTTTAAAACTTTAAACGAGCTTTTGTCGAAAACACTTTTTGAAAGTCCGTTCCAGCGATTTCACAAAAACTGCTGAACCGATCTTTCTCAAACTTGGTAAATTTGTTCTACATATGAAAATCCTACCCCCCAACGATATTTTTGTTTAAATTTTTTTATATCAAAAAATTAAATTTAAAAAAAAATTCCTAAAAATAATCGTTGGAGGGGGGAAAGACTTATATTTTAACTAAATTTTGCAACTGTTTTGATTTCCGACAAATTTACATTGAAATATCGCTGGAACCGCAAATCATCTTTTTCAAGAGGCGTATTCGAAATTTCTCTGCCACTGGGTTATTTCACGATATTTTTTTACAACAAAATTACTAATTATTTTTAAAATAATAGTTTGTAACACGCAAAACATTTAAATACATTTACTTTAACCAGATCTCTTAAAAAAGCGTTTTTTTCATGCATGATCCCCCATTCCCCTCTTAAAATCGGAGAATCGGTTACAACTAATTTATTGTCACTAGAAAGTACTGAGCCTAGGAGAAAGGTGTGGACTAACGCAGCACCCCACATTATCAATTCGAGTAAAAAAAACATATTACTTATCTAGGGTTAATGTGCTTTAAAGTTAGTAATAAAGCAGATACCAGTGTTATAGCATATGGATTAGTAGAACTAAAACATAATGTAATCCGAGAAATTGAACTCACGTAGATGACCATCCAATTAAAGGATTTTCCCATCGTTCGCGAGTATCGAACTCTATTTGCCAAAAATTTGTATGATTTGTGCCTGACTGCATTGCATTTTTCACTGGCTGGTAAATACGCACACGTCGAGTTTTTATATGCTCCTCAGGAATTCCGGAGATTATACCAACTTGTTCATCTGCTGGTACAATTATATAACCATTGAGAGCTTCTTCATGCTGTAATTGAGATGGCTCTTTTAAGACTTTTTTCACATCTTTTAATTCCGGTTCCTTTAACTTTGCTGCTTCTTCAACATTCATATTACACAATTGACTTGTGGATAGCTTTTGATATAATCTGTTAACAAAAAAAATCGTAAACTGTTAAATTATAAGAATTAGTTTTCATACTCTAGTGCTACCGTTCTCGTTCAAATGCATATACTACAATTTCAAAAACATATACTATTATTTCTTCTTTCATTAAATAATATAAAATATTATAAAATTATCAAGAAAATGACCAGCCGCAACTAAAGGTGTCATATACTTTTAATAGTAAAATATTATAAAGTTACCTATACGTGAAATTTGGAGCAACCGATACAACCTATAAATCCATAGCATCATGCTTTTAATTTTTAATTGTGGCTATGGCTGCAATAGTAACAAAGGTTAACTGCATAGAACACTACCATAATCTATTACCAGAAATGTTAGATTCAAAGAAGGAAAATATTCATTCTAATATAAAATTCCTTTATATCTCAAGAATTAAATCTATATTTTTATTTATATTAAATTCTTAAATATACTTCATACATAATTCTAAACTAACCTAATTGACGAGTCGAAAAGCAGAACCGACGTAGCGCTTAGCCAGTACGCCGAAGAGGGGATAGCCAGTAGTGAACGAATGGACGAAATAATTTACAACGCAACAATCAACTCCCCATTTTGCAGTAAATAATGATCAAATCGAGATTATTTCTGTATCGAAATATACTACAGTGTTGTGCGCTTCCTACGAATATACTCATGCGTTTATAATGCTTATTTATTTTATTATAAACGATAAATAAACTTTAAGTTGGAAAAATTTATAGTTAATTCAGAAATTGATCAAAGTAGCCGACTTTAAATTATTCTTTATACATTTTGATATATCTAGTCGAAAATATCGAAATTGAAAATGTACATAAGCAATATCAAAAACGTAGAAACAGTGATTTTTCTAAATAATAATACCATTTGTCTTTTTCTTTTTTTTTGGAGGTAAATTTAATGAAAATTTTGTGTTGATTCTATGTAAAAAGTTTACGTAAACTTAACAGAAAAATTACTGGCCGTTGTGTTTCCATTTTTACCAGAAATTTACATGAATGATATACTTGTAGGTCGAAGAATACATTTCCCGAGCAACTGGAAAAAAAATACCTGCTAGTCTTCGAACACCCTACATAATGTAGCCCCAAGAAGTGTTTTTTGAAGATCGAAAATTCACAACAGAGGCATCTTTTCAAAACTTTTTATCATCAGATTGGAAATTATAGTTCTCAGAACATTTTACTTCAAAATATGATGAGAAGCGTTCCTTCTTCTTCGAATGATTCAGAAAATGTAAAAAAGCATACGATGGGAATACCGTTTTCCTCAGCAATACGGTGGAAACGATGAGACAATTACTTGTCAAGTCACTTTACAAGGGAAGTATCGAAACTAAATTATTTCAACAACCGGAGCTTGATTTTAAATATTATCTACCACAGTTTTATTGAATATTATAAGAAAAAAAGAGCAGTAAGGAAATTTGTATAAGGGGTTGTCCATATATTACGTAAGACGTTTTTCTGTTGTTTGAAAAAGACGAAAATAATATTTTTATCAAGTTGAAAAGGACACAGCGATATAAACAAAAGAAAAATGTCTTACGTAATATATGAACGATCCCTAAGAGATTCAACGCACTTCAAGTACTGCAATCACTTCGTGAATTTTACATTTGAATTAGTAAGAGCAGATGTTTGTAACAAGTTTTATGAGTATAAATAGCTCGAAAGCATTAAGAGTAAAGCTGCGCAAGAACTAAGAAAAAGCTGTGCCAAGCTAAAAGATTATTGTGCCTTGAATTAGACTTTGCTCAAAATTTAGAACTACCAAAACTCCCAGTTAATACTCAGTTTTATGTAAGATTAAGGTTGTTTAATGTTCTCAATATCCACGTGCATAATACCGGTCGCAGTTACATGTTCATTTTCATTCAAGGTTTCATTTAAACAGGAGGTAATACGGTAAACAACTTTTTATTGCACGTTATTAAAAAAAAATCAAAATGTGCATGTACAACAAAATTTTGTTGCTTTCCTATAGTTGCCCTGGGCAAAATAAAGATTATATGGTAGAGGTGTTTTTATCATCCCTTTCAACTAGAAAAAGAAAATGAAAGAAAGCATTGAAACAGAACACGAACACATTGATATAAAAAAGCTTAAAAAACCCTCCATTCATCAGTGTCGGAAAAAGCGTTTACGAGGTAAAGAGCCTTCGAGCGAGAAATTCAGTACGAATTAAAAATTCTGAACAATTTTTAAATGAGTAAGGCCGTTTGAATTCGTTATTAGCCTAATGGACAAACGGACGATTTTTCGGATTACGATGGCGAGGCAGAGAATTTTTTCATTACAAAATTTTTCACAATTCGAACATTTTTGTACAGCCATACCTGCTCAAGTTTTAGGCATATCGCCAGAAAAAACTAAAGGATTCGAAAGCATTATCACCTTATTTCAGAGAACAAGGACAAAAATATTTTAGTAAGGTTGCTGATCAATCTCGATTGATATAATACGAAGAAATGAACTTCTACTGGATGAACAAAAAAGTTTTTGGCGATTGGTTTTCAAATATAAAATTTTGACAAAATTTAAGCAGCATGTATTTTTCAAGAATTCTACATTAAGATGTGAAAATATGGACGTAAAAAATTCTTCTAATGGAAAGGGGGAAATGTCAAATGGTCCTCAACCAGCTTTCAATTTCATAAATTTTAAAGCTGCTTATTTTGTGACAAAATAGAAAAATATATTAAGGAACTTTCCGGGACTGTTAAATATGTACAATACATGTATTGTTCCAAGTGATAAAATCCAGAAAAATGTTCGCACTGAAATTTAAGACTTTATGCATACATGAAAATGAGAACTGACTGAATAAGGACTGAAAATAAAACTTTCTACATTAGATTATGGCAGATTTAATCAAAATAATAGAATAAGCATATTACATGAAAAGAAAGAACGAGTTTGTTAGTCAGCTATTTTTTGTTTACTTATTTTACTTGTCCATGGTTGACAGAAGTTTTTATTTGCTTACAATATTTCTTCATCTCGTAAATCTTAAAAAGTTATTATTTTCTTGATTTAATTCTTGAGGTAAAGAATGTTAAGAGTGATATTTTTGGTGATAGTTTGAAATTATTTAAACAATTATTGTCACTTGCTCCTTTTTACAGGAAAGATTGAGAAAATTCTATTTCGAAACTTACAATATGTAGCTTATTAACGTGTACTTTTTTATCAATTAAATGGATCTAAAAAAATTACGATCACTAACATAACTGGAAAAAATTGTTTAAAAAATGTATTATCGTTGAAAAAATTAGGGTATATAAATTCTGAAATAATAAAATAGTGAATAATAAGCTAAATAGTGTAAGAGATACAAAGAAACTATAATGCGAACTTTCCTACATTATGTTCAACTCTATTATATTAAATGTATATTATATTCATTTATGTACCTCGGTCTGGGGCTGCTTTTTCAGATATTGCAAAATAAAGTACAAATTTTATTTTAAATGATTAGTTAATATTTCTTTCTTATTTTACACTAAATTTTATTCTTAGCCACACTGAAAAATGTATAGCATTTCAAAAATTTATATTATTACCATTCATAATATGCATTATTATTGGAACAAAAGTGTTTTTAGTGTCTTATTTTTATCATTAAAAAAATGCATATTCTATTCAAATAAAAGTTACTATTAAACATTTGATTGCAACTTGTGTCATTTTTTCATCTATTTAATTTATTTATATTCAATGTAGATATAATTTAGGCGAAAAAATATATTTAAATTATATGTTATTGTATTTTGTGTCCTTTTTCAAAAAAGTTTATTTTTTTTTACATTTAATATAGTTTTATAACCAGAGTTATAACAATCTTGTAGAAATTTTTTGGTAACGAATCTTTCCCTTTTAATTGTTTTCGTCTCTTGTGTCGTTTTTTTCAAAAATGAAATTCTCGACACTCTGCTTTTTCTTTATTTCCAATTTCTTCATTTACATTGGCTAAACTAAAATACAAAGGAAAATTGGTACCTCCGATTTTTCATTCTCCTGGAAAATTCGATGTAACAAGAAAAATACAATAGCTTTGCTAGCTAAAAAACCTGAAAATTCACGTTTTTTCATGTTTCATCAAACTTTCCATGAAAATGAAAAATCGAAGGTACCAATTTTCCTTTGGATTTCAGTTTTATCAATGTAAATAAACAAATGTAAGTGTTGATACAAAAAATGTATCATTTTTTCTAAAAGTTTAAGTCAGTTTATTCGTAAAATATGAAAAATACCCGATTTCCCATGGATTTACCAGCCTTGGAAAATATATTTGGATCTTGTGAGCACTTTTCCCTTATTAAGTATGACGTGAACTGTATTCAGTTTAAATTTCATTCGATTTCGTTCAGCCAATCTTGAGATATTAGGTTTATGAACAAAGAAAATCGTTTTTTACTACTGTGCGGTCCGTACTTACAGCTCGTAAGGTAGTTATATTTCAGGTGAGAGGTTAGGAAAGTTGATAAAAATTTAGATTTAACATATTATTTATCATTATTCATATTTAATAATGGGTTTCCAAAACAATCCAAACGATTTACAAGCCATTGGATAAGAAAAAATCTTAAAATTTGTAATTTGCTGTGCAACTACTTTTTTTAAAAAGGCGATAACTTTTGGGATTTTATCGTCCAAACGAGAAAAATTGATTTCCAAACGTTTCCAAACGATTAAACAAAAAAATTTTAGAATGCATTAAAAGTTCAGTGCAAGTATGAAGTTAGCGCACCATTTTTGAAAGGGCGATAACTTTTTAGATTTTATCGTACAAATGTGAAAAATAGGTTTCCAAAAAATTCCAAACGATTCCATACAAAAAAATTACAAAAAAATGAAGTGCCATCTTCACGGACGTCCATCGCCATTATGGATCCGTCGTCCACCGTCACCACGTGGAGTTGCCCTGGTAACAGGCACAAGCGAAAAATGCTAAAAAGGTTAACGATATAAATATATTCAGCCATTCTTCTAGTAATCGTGAAATAGAGGCTATAAAAATAGGTTTCCAAACAATTGGAAAAATAGACATTTTTGTTGTGATCAAAACTCGAGTTATTTTCTTTTTTGAGGTTGACTTTGATTTTGACAGGGTTTGTAAGTACATCGTCAGGATGAACGCGACCGGTTTAATATTTGAAGTGCTCAATCATGACAATTACGACACTTGGAAACTTCAAATACGTGCAATTATCATCAAGAAAGACGCTTGGGGTTATGTGGGGTTATGTGCTTGCAATCAGTCCAACTGAAATTAAGCAAATAAAAAGTTGTACATCCGCGCGAGAAATTTGGACCAAGTTGGAGAACATTGATCAATCTAAGGGTCCAGCGCGGAAAGTTGCGCTCTTAAATCACTTGATGTCCTTGAAAATGCGAGATGGTGACGATGCACAAGAACATTCTAGGGATTTTTTCGATACGGTAGAAAAGTTGGCAGAATTAGAAGTCGAAATCAATAAGGATTTATTGGCTGTCTTGCTTCTGTGCAGCTTTGAATTTTCGTTGCGCGATGTCACTTGACGAATTGCCGTCTCTTGAAATGCTTCGAATCAAAATTTCAGAAGAATTCGATGCTCGAAAAGAAACAAGTCGAAATCCAGTGCTAAATGCAATGGCTGTGGGAAAATTAAGAAACAAAAACTAACAAAACCAGCATAGTAAAGGGGATAAGGATGAAAATGCGAAAGGGGATTCGAAAATGATGTGTTTTATCGGCGGTGAGATAGGAGATAGGGCGAAAAACTGCAAGAATGCGAAAAAGCTGACAGGACATTCCGCGAATGATGCTGAAAATGTGAGTCTGTTCGCGTCACCAGACACGTCAAAAGTCAAAATTTTTCAAACCGGAAATAGGATGGATAGTGATGCTTGGTGTTTTGACAGTGGGTACACATCCCATATGTGCAAGGATGTCAATTCGTTCGCGAAACTCGATCAAAAGTATCATCGAGGAAAGTTAGGTCTCGCTAACAGTGCACCTACTGACATATTGGGAAAAGGCACTGTGAAAACCGTAAAAAAAGTGGATGATGAGAGAAAAGTGATAACGTTGAGTGACACTTTGCACGTTCCAGACCTGCACACGAATCTCGTTTCGATTGGGAAAATTACTGATAGGGGACACAATGTCCTGTTCAGTAAAACCAAGGCCGAGGTTATTAATCGCGACGGAATTGAACACCTCAGGAGACTGTTCTCTATTGATCCCATTAAACAAAATTTCATTATCTCTTCGACCTAATAAACACCGTTTAATGTATGAATGTGACCCAATAAACACCGTTAAATCTCTTGAAAATTCAGCCCAAAAAACAGTCGTTTATTATTATTTTTTTGACTTTTGAAAACGTGAATTAGATTGGAGTTCTTGTGTTATTCATGCGAAAAAAGTTTTACTGATTTACATTTTGTTTTACATGTCATTTTTATGCCTTCAATTTGACGACCTAATAAACACCGCTTAATATACATTTCCTCTCACGCATTTAGACATACGGTTAAAAACTGATCTCTTAACTTGATCTCATTAAGCAAAATCTTATTATCTCGGCGACCCAATAAACACCGTTTAACGTATATATACAATATATATACAGTATATACCGTATATACAGTAAATTGTATACAATAAACAGTTATATGTACTATATAACAGTTATAGACTATAAAACAGTTCATATTAAATTCGTTGTAAAGGCATTGCTTATCGTGTTAAAATTTACCTTCTTAACGGAATAGTTAAGTTAGGTCACGTCTATTGTAAGAATGAGGCCCCGCTGACATAGGCTTGCCAAAAAAGTAGCCTAATGGCTTTCAAAAATAAAGTAGCCTTCAAAGCAGTATATCAAAATTTTATATCATTTTATTGAGTTTTTTAAAAGTTAGTATTCATGTCCAACGCGTGGGATCAATTCTCACAGCTAATTCGCATTCAGTGCACCTAAAAACATAAGAATTGATATGTCTCATCTCACGAACAGGAAATACTAATTTTTTTGAGTTTCTTAAGGTTAGGATGAAAATCTGACGTGTAGGGCTAATGCTCACATCGGATTCGGATTCAGCGCGTAAAAATCCATAGGGAAAAACATGTCGCGTTCCCAGATCACAACGCTTTTTTTGTGTGGCTGTGTAATGAATACAGATACGAATATAGTCATTTCATAGCGAAAATGGTGTAAATATGAAAATTATTCTTACATTTCTTTATTGAATCGCAGACACCTGTTTTAGATATGCCATTTCAGAAATACTGAACCCTTGTTAGTAACTAGGGAACACGAGAGAAAATTCTCAATTTAAATTACAGAAAAACATCAAGAAGATTTTCGGGAAAAATCTTTCTGAACAATCCGGTATAATAGCCTTCAGATGATGTGGTAGAAATATTACGTCCAATTATTCATTCGTTTAAGCGTAGTTTGGATGTAGCGAAATTGACAGCCGTTTGAAGCGCCTTAAAGGTATTTATTGGAGTTGTAAACCGGGATACAGGTTTCCGGTCGCAAGGTCGAATATTTTTGTCTGATTTTTTGCATACCTCATCTAAATATTATTCCAGTTTTTTTTAAGAGCCAGTTTTTCTTTAATATGTTTATATTTTGTTTAATAATCAAAAATAAATATCAATAGCAGTGACGCTCAGTATTAACTATGTGCGCATTTTCGTGGCATGCTGATTGACCCTCGTCAAACTGGCACGAGGCAGGCACCCCGAAGCGCGTCGAATTTCTCGTGATGAATGAACTTTTCACTGCTATGACATTCAGGCCAGTTTCAAAAACTGAAATTATGAAAGCATGGCTTGACTCAATTTTAATTAGTAGAGTTAGTTCATTCCTATAATTTGAAGAAAGTGAAAAAAGATTCATGAAAATCGTTTCATATTTTCAGTAATAATGGAAACTTTAAAGTGCATACAAAAGTGTAACTTTTCCGAAAAGTTGACTCTTACTCCTTGAGCCCGAATTACAAGTAATCAATTAAAATCTACTGATTGAGAAGTCGTGGTAGTTCGAGTAATAAGCTTTACTAAATAAATGAGCAGTTTGCTAGTAAAGATTGTGAAAAAAGCTTATTAAACCAATTACTAAACGACTTCAGTCGATAAAAAATATTTTTTATTTTGTGCACTTGAATTTCAAACAATGAACACTAAAATCAGATTATGATCTATATAATTTATATAACATTGGTATAAAAACATTATTTTACGCAAAGTTTTAAAGTTTTTTATTTAAATTCTTTTAAAATATTTTGGGCTTGCCTAGAGTCTTCTCAGTTTTTATCAGATTTTAGGATACTATTGTGCAAAAGATAATCATGTTTTAATATACCCTTATTTTCAAATTTTATTTTTTGCGAACATAAAAACATTAAAAAATTTTTTTTGACATTTAAAGACTTTCTTGGGATCAAAATGAACTCACGAAAAATTCAAAACATATAAGAGATCAAAACGGGAAACACCAGAAACTTTTGAAACATTAAAATCTATAAATAATGGAATTATTTATTGCTCTTTTTACAATCTCATCACAGAAGGTATTAGATTTGTGTAAAATTTGACCCACCCAGTTTTGGTCAAATGTCCACGTTTGAGACACCTTGAATCCGAAAAACAGGTGCATACGGTTATTCATAGTATACAAAGAGTCGAACAAATTATCCTAATGCCTTTTTTCAATATATATATATATTATTATATTATATTATTATTCAAAATATATATATTCGGTTTTGATTCCTCCAGAATCAATCCGAAAGGCTTTGACTTGTGAAGTGTGTGATAACGGGTCCGGGTCTTAGTGTCGTCTCTCTTTCTCTGTTGTCGGATTGTTCTGGCTGTGGTAGAGTAGGCGTTCCGATTACATAGCCCATTTTCTAGAGTTCTTCGGCATGCTTTCGCAGACGTTGATGCGAAAAGTGCGATAGCTCCGGGTGTTTCTCGCACCACTGAGTATGCAGTCGTACCATGTAATCCCGTCCAGGGGCCACACTAACATCGTAGCAGTCTAAAAAGTCGCGATTTAGTCGCTCCGTCCACCTTAAGGTCCCGAGATTCCATCGATGCATCGCATTGAATCCATCTTCATTGGCTCCCCCAGCTCTAGAGTGATCGGCATTGTTGGCCGACCCATTTTCGGGAGCACTGCGCGTTCTGTTGTTTTGAACCGCACTTACTACAACTATGTTTGATGTTGTTATTGTTGTTCTCACGAGAAGCTAGGGAAAGGGGTTCGTCCATCCTTGTAGAGCCACGCATGCAAGGATAAGGCTGCGTACTCTGTGGGTCGCCCGATATCCCAGAGTCACCGTTCTAGAAACCTCACCCAGGTGCCATTCAGCTTTCGGAACGGTTTTCACACCTCCGCTTGGTGGTTAGTTCCTTGGGGAACACCCCTGGACAATTGTCCGCGACTGCCTATTCATTTTTGTAACTATATTCAGCAGAAACCCTTGGTACAGGAACCCTCTATCCGCGATACGAGGACGCGTTCGGTGGCTTTGCCAGAGGCCCTTTGGTATATATATATATATA
>NC_046660.1:143904201-143911163 GCF_010883055.1 Belonocnema kinseyi
GCCACAGAGCCGCATTCAGGATGTGACATCTATAAAGGATAATCTCTGAAGCAGATACAAACGTCTCATCCGACGGATTTGGTCAGATCTCTTGATATCGGGACAAGAACGGTTATGCACATGAACAAAAGCATGCATCTTAAGTCTTCCGTTCCGCGACTGTATATCTCATGCCGTCAAGGGGGTCGCGGAATATTGAGCCTTGAATGTCTTCACAACAGGATCATTCTGGGTACAGTAAATAGAGTTGCAAATGGAAGAGACCCTCTTCTTAAAATGGTCAGGAAGCACGAAGAAGTGGGCAAAGGAGCGTTTCTATACAAAGCAGCGGACGAGGCTGCTGAAACACTTGGGCTCAACTTCAGTATTAGGGGTGAGCAAAATGCATCAAATCTTATCTATTTCGAGTACTCACTCCTGAAAGCTCGGATTAAGAAAGCACAAGAGAAAAACTTTCGTGAACAACTACTCGATAAGAGGATGCACGGTATCTTCCACAGAAATGTCGAGGATCAGTCAATGTCGTGTGAGCTAACGTTTGCTTTCCTTAAATCGCCCGGATTGAAGTCTGGTACGGAGGATTTCATTTTGACATGCCAAGACGGTGTCATTTCCACCTTAACATACCGTCGCCACATTTTGAGCCAAGACATTCCCGATAATAGCTGCAGGGCGTCCCATGCACACCCCGAGCATTTAGCTCACATACTATCTAGTTGTCCAACTCATGCGGGAACGACCTACAATTGTCAAGAATGAGAGGTGCCACATATACTGGAACTTTATATTCTTGACAATTGTTTCAGTTGCACGCTCGAGGCCCGACATGATTCTTCTTGGCTGCAAGAAGCAAACCATGTTCGTTATCGAATTTTCGGCACCAGCTAACAAAAACATCACAGCCAAGGAAAATGAAAAGAAAGAGAGGCTTAGAGACCTTATAAGGGAGTTGCAACGATGGTACCCGGAATATTCTGTTTAGCTAATCGTTCTTATCATCGGCGCTCTTTGAGGTGCCAAGCTTTCACTCGTTAATAGTCTAAAAAGCATCCCTGCGTGTCAACAATATGCTAAAACACTTGCAGGAAAAATGCAGATGGCAGTCGTCCCTGGGTCGCTCCGTGTTCTCAAGGTGCAAAGAAACTTTTGCTGGATCGTCGTATTGATTCCGTTACACGCTGTAACCACCTATCTCACGGTCGTGAGACGTGGTTGTGGCTGGAATTTTACCGCGATTTCTCTGGGAGCAGGTGCAGTTTTTCAGATTAGCATCCACTCCCGGCGAAATCCGGCGGTTGTCCTTATGAAAAATTTTTTAATATATACATGTATATACAGGGTGCAATTTTTAGCTTGAAACTTTCAAATATCTCGAAAAATAGACACTCTATGAAAAAATGTTATGAATCAAAATTGAATCACTATACGGAGTACATACACTGATGTTAAAATCGGTTCCCATACACCACCCCCTGGGGGTGGGGGCCCGTTCAAAATCTTTAATGGGAACCCCTATTAATATTGCATCATCAGATTCTTTGGGTAAAAATGCGTATGATTTCACTTAAAACATTTTTTTCGTTTCACGATAGATGGCGCTGTAATCGACGGAATTCAATTTTTCTTTATTTTACTGTTACTGTGAATGCACGCTTCCGATTATGCAATACATTAACACTAAAAAATATACCATTTTCATTGTGACATGACTGACCTCTGAAAAAAAGAATTTTTCAAATCGCTACAGAATCTTTGAACGAATGCAATAAAAACTCGTACATAAAAAAATACATCGCGATGAACATAGTTAGAATCTCCTTCTTTTTTAAGTCTGTTAAAAATAAGGGCAATCGAGCTTCGGATCTCTTTGGTATTTATTATTTTGAAAAACATGCCAAAACGTTTTAGCTCTGGCATTGTTGTATATTTAGGTCAGCGGAGGCTATCGAAATATTACGAACGTGTTTAGTTTTTTCTTTCCTTAAATACAGTAAATTAGAAAAAATAAATTTAAGACAAAACTTAGTATAGTTAGATCAAAGATTATTCCGAATGCTACTTTACAATGGAGTATCTAACCGTACGAGAAAAAATTGAAATGGTTCTGGTGTATGGAGAAGCAGCTGGACGAAATCTTGATAATGCTTTCAATCTCTACGGTCAGCGTTTTCCAAATCAAATTGTATCACTTGCTTCATTTTGGAAAATAAACTGTCAATATTGCTTGAAGACTAGAGCTTAGAAATACGGCAGAACATGTGGTTTTAACATGATGGTTGCCCGCCACTCTATTCAGCGATAGCACTATTAGTTCTTGATCATGATTTCAATGGTCTCTGCGTTGGTAGAGGCGGTCCGATAAATTGGCCTGCAAGGTCGCCAGATCTTACTTCGCCAGATCTTACTTCGCCAGATCTTACTTCGGCAGATTCCTTTTTGTGGGGCTATCTGAAAGACAAAGTGTGCAAAGAAAAACCAACACGGGAGAATATGATTTACCGAATTACAAGTGCATCTGCTGAAATTCCAGAAGATACACTTCTGCGTTGTGTAAATTCATTTGAATTACGGATTGATAAGTGCATTGAAGTCGAATGTCATCATTTTGAGCACTTACTTTAATTAAAAGATGATTCCCTGAGTACTTCGAATCGTGAGAGGCGAGGGGACTCACGTTAATCAAGCACCCCGAAGGGAACAGAAAACTGCTAACGTGCACGTCGTTGTTCCTGGATTACGCTAAAAATAATAGATTGTTTTAAGACTAATTTCGAGCATTGTACAATCGTAAGCGTGCATTCTCAGTAACAGTAAAATGAAGAAAAATTGAAGTTCGTCGATTACGGCACCATCTATTGCGAAACGAGAAATATGTTTTAGACAAATCATACGCATTATTGTCCAAAGAATCCGAATATGCAATAAAAAATTTTAGCTTCCAAATCGAAGTATTTCGGTATATATTCCCGGTAGTGAACGGGTATGCCGACGTTCGATGAGACACACTGCTCGCGTCGCATGTACACTAGGGTAGTCCAAAAATACATGGCCAAATTTGTTTGCATGCTAAAGGGCAACGATCCCTCCCATTTTATTCCAAATCAAAAAAAAGAAATTCCCTAATTTTTTATGTTTTTATTATTTTATTTTAACAGTACCAGTTTTGACTTGAAGTTTCCCCTGTAAGATGCATGGAAAAAATCAATTTTGGAGTTTTTAGAATAATTTTTTAGGATTTGAAAAAATATGACAGAAAAGTTTGGGAGTTTGTGGAAAATTATCCAACGAAGAATTTCATGTTTCAGACATATAGGTTTAACACCCCTAATACACCCCCACGACTACCTTAAAACTACCTTTAAAACCAAAAATGTTAATTCTTCATGAAATCGATCTTTTCAACACTGTATTCTCGTCTTGTTTTTACTTCAAATTATTAATTTTGGCCTGGTGGAATATTTATTATCATTTTTTAATTAATTTTCAATTATTCAAACAAATGGAATTTGTATAAATAACTCTTTTCCGAACATTTATTTTTTCTCCTGAAAATTATTACTACTAGTCTAGTGGAATATTTACTAATATTAGTTCATTCATTGTGAATTGTTTAAAGAAATCGAATTTGTTTAAATAATTTTTTTTATCAAAATTATTAATATTTCTTTATTGGAATGTTTAATAACATTGTTTGAATAATTAAAAAAAATTTAATTGTCATTAAAAAAATGTTTGAAACAAATAGAATTTGTTTACATAATTAAAAATTAATGAACCAATATTAATAAATATTCCACTAAACCCACATTAAACATTTTTATTTTTAAAATATTCGAAACGAAAATATGTAAACAAACTCCATTATTTTAGATAATTGAACATTAATAAACTAATGTTAATAAATATTCCACTAGACCAAGAGTAATAATTTTAAGGTGTAAAAAAAAATTTTTTTAAATGATTTGAAAAAATTCTATGTGTTGTTTGGCCTAAAAATCCAGGGGATCGGGGAAAATCTTAGAAGGGAGTGAGGGTGAGCTTAATGACCTCCCTCGGGTGATTCGGATCCCCAACGGTTAAAGCGCGTTCTCAGGCTGGAAAATTAGCCCATCACTACCGATAGGAATCTCTGAGTATTCTCAAGCGAAATAGCCTGGCCCATTTGAGTCTACAAGCAGAGTCGATTTGAATGATTTAGTCTCTGAGATAGTCTGAGAGATTTGGGTCCTTGTCATGGTCCTTTTAGTGGTCCTTTTAAGAGTGGTGTGACGGTAATATAATGCTCCTTTTGTATTCGTCACGTACCGAGCGGGAAGAGTTATTTACAGTAATAGACTATCGCTAACCTGACTTTCCCTTTTTAAATTTCTCTTCAAATTATTAACACTTTTTTTTTAATTGATGAATTTTCTCATTACTCTAATTTATAATTATAACTTATTTACTAATATACAATTTTTTATTTAAATTAAAAAATGTCTTTTTTGGCGTATCCCATTCCATTGACGAGAAACGTTGTATTAATTCCGAATTAATGTTTTAGGCTGTTAACTATGAAATTTAAAAAATATTCTTCTAAATTTTAATCCACAAGCTTAACAAAGAACCCTTGAGTATCGGCTACTCTATTGATATAGCCTCTCTACTTGTTATTTATGATCGAATTCTCATTTCAATTTCAGCCTCTCTGCTTGTTATTTATGATCGTATTTCAATTTCGGAAAGGACATTTTAAAGCCTTTAAAACATTAAAAGGAGCTACCTAGACCTTTAAATATATCTATCTGAGTGCCTGCGGAGAATTTCTCTGAGCTTCTCTGACCCTAGAGAACTTACAATTTTGAATTGTTTGATTTCATGTTTTGACCACAGAATATAAATGTCGAAATACAGAATCAAACATAGAGCTTTCCGAAAAATGGTCTGGTTCTTGTTTTATTCCAATTAATTGAAAATTGATGCATTTTATGCGCCTGGGAAATAGCAAACCGCCACCATATGCGCACTCATGGTGAACGGAATATTAGGGCCTGCGTCTCGACATGAAACGACGGGTGGTCTAGAGTATTACTTTTTCGACCATACTTTAAACATCGTAAAACTCGGATCGAGTCCAGGATTGAGATTGAGTAACTGCCATGCCTCATTCAACTTTCCTATTGTTAGAGATTACAGCGGTTTAAAGTGATTGAAAATGATTAAATATTAATGAATTTCATTTATATATTCTGCAATCGGTTCATTACATAACGACGAGACGATTAAAAAAAGATAGAAGAAAATCAGTTTATCCGTTCCATTTCTGGATATACCTTTTTTCTCTCTTGTCCGATCATACAGCAAAAAATACTGAAAAAAAATGCTGCGCCCAAAATTGGAAATGGTTGAAAAGGAGAAGTATGGAATTTCCGTTTATTTTATTTTCAAGGTTGAAACTGGAAGGGTATGCAATTTGTAGCCTTTTCTTGAGCAATTCCTTTTCCACAGTTTTCAATTGAAAACTCTGCAATCACAGACATTCATAATTTTTCTATATTTTTTCTTGAATCTTTATTTGTTTCAAATAAAACTGCTTTCGTCACAATGAATGTTCTGTTGATCAGAACTGATTAAATAATTTGCTTTAAGATTCATATTTTGTGGTTTAATTCCACTGCTTTTCATTAGAAAAATTAAAATATTATTCACAGAAAGTGGAGGAGCCTACATTTTCGAGGTGGGGACCGAGCCATAGACTTATATTATTAACAGACACAATGAGTGAAGTTTATACTATGCAGCGCCCTAAATATGACCCAAAAATAAAAAAACCTACATTTTTACGTTCATTATTGTTACTTTTTAGCAAATATTCGTCGTATTTTTTATACAAATAATTACTAGTGGACAATTTAAATATTTCTCATTACTTATCAAACAATTTTCAATTGTTTACAGAAATGTCAATGATTTAAACAATTATTTAATCCCAAAAAATGTGAAAAATAATCGTATTTGCTGATTTAAATGTAATTGTTTGTACTTGTTTGTAGTATGTATGTATGTAAGTACTTAATCTCTCCCTTTTACGGGTTTGAGGGCCACCGCTCCCTGTACATATATTTACAATTCCATCCTTAGTCTAACTTAACTACTACTTATATTCTACTCTTTCGCATTACGTAGGATAAACAATAGTAACAGTAGTGATATTAATTCCTAAAATGAGCGAGCTTCCAGGACTTCCGTTTCCTCTTACCATAAAAAAAATGTATTTTCCACGATATTTAAAACAATTTTCGTTTTTTACTGTCCCTTTTCAGGATCACCCGTTTGGCTCTGCCCTACTCCCTTGCTTTCCTTTACTTTATCCAATTTCTTCATCCACATCACTCCCTGTCCACTACCATCCAAGATCCATCTTACACACTCATCCACACTCAACTGTCCCTCTTCCTCTCCTGTACATCTCTCTAATACATGTGCCCATGACTCCATTTCGTATCCACATACTCTGCATAAATTCTCCTCTTCATTCATCCAATATCTGCATGCTCTCACTCCTTCTCTCATTCTGAACCGTACAACCCTACTCAATTTTTCTTCCTTTTTTATTTTTTGCAGATATTCTGGTTCCGTCAACCCTTTGACCATCATATACCATATATTGTACCTCGAATCTATCATCTTTGTCCATCTCTCTTCTCCTTGTTTAACCAATAGCTCTAACTCTATGTCCTGCCACTCCATAACCCCTTCTCGAATATTACACACCCTTCTCATTTTTCTCCTTTCTACCTCGCATCTTGAATTTCCCACATTACCTCTCGCTTCATTGTTCCGAATTTCACCGAAACATGCTTGTGCAATTTTACTTCTCGCTCCCCTTTTTAGCTTCTCTTCAAACCTCCATGCTCTCTTAATTTGTCTAGTAACCATATTTTCTCTTCCTAACTCTTCTTTTAACATATATCCTGGGCAAC
>NC_046660.1:143911263-143914494 GCF_010883055.1 Belonocnema kinseyi
AATTAAAAATGATTAAATGTTAAGGAATTTAATTTTGATATTCTGCAATCGGTTCATTACATAACGACGAGACGATTAAAAAAACATAGAAGAAAATCGGTTCATCCATTCAATTTCTGGACATACCTTTTTTCTCTCTTTTTTGATTATAAAACAAAAAATACTGTACGTTTAATGCGTGAATGTTAAATAAATTTTTTCAAATATCGTAAATACTATAAATTAAACAAAAAACTATGATTTAAACTCCGGAGGTTTTACAGCCATAAATTGTAACTGAATTTTTTTTCGATTTGTTTTTAAAGAAGGTTCTCAAAGCACCTACGGCTTTGACGATTACATTCTCATTACGAAATTGAAAAACTTCATCAAGATAATTAGCAAATCTTGTTAAAAACTACTAAAAACAACGGTTTAAGGCCATGCGACGAGAGAGTCACGTGACCAAACCTGGTCTTCGATTTTTCTTTCACAACTTACGTCTAAATGAAATGAGGTATCGCTCTGAAAGTTTGGGAAATGAAAGAGGAGGTAATAAAGTCCATGTCTCTGCTTTTATCCGGTGGAAATTTTGAGAAAAATTTTGTTTTGAAGAAAATACCAGTGGAAGTTTTCTTTCCCAACTTACGTCCACACGGAATGAGATATCGTGTTAAAAATTTGGCACGATAAATAGAAGGAATGCAAGAATTCGTCTCTGGTCCTAAATAATTAGAATGCTAAAAAAAGTTTTTTTAAATTTCTATTTTGGAGAAATACCGACCGTGCTGTCGTCAAACCCTGCAAGCAATTTGCAATGTTGTCAATGGGCTAGTTATGAGGTTTATATTGATCATAGTGGGACAAAACCACAAAAATCGCTCACGAACATTATGCACCAATAATGCAAAAACTAGTGTTTGCACTTGAAATGCAAATAAACATATTTGGTCTGACATACGTATCAGTCTGGTATCAGCTGTGTCAAAGCAGCAATAGCGCAGCGAGTAGACAACTTCGAACTTCTAGGGGTCTGTGTGTAAAACAGATTGCATGATTACCGTCAGAAAAAGTTAAAAGTGAAACTTCTGCTGTAAACCCTAAATGAGTCCGTCGATAATCATTATTTGCATAAATAAACTTTTTTCTTCCTCCAACTCTTTGCAAGGCCACAAACGATCCTTTAATATTTATTAACATTTCCCGACAAAATTTCCGCGTTATTTCAACCTTTATTTTTCAATATGGGTGAAAAAATATTGATCTTAGGGCTGACTTGATCAGCTGTTGCACTCATCACATGGCTTTAAACTTATGGATCTCTTAAAAAACCAAAATTGCCTATTTTGGAAAAATGATCTAACTTTTGGAACTTTTGTCTAATTAAGGAATTTCACGATTATAGTTTCGAAAAACATATGTTTCACATCTAATAGAAATTTGGATAGTTATTTCTTAACCAATTAAAAACTTTATTTGCTTGCTTTTTTAGAAAATTTTTAAAATGTTGAAAAGCATATAACTTTTTGAAGTTTTATCAAATTTAGAAATATCATTAGGATAATTCGTAATTCTTTTTGACGCGTACCAAATAATTTCTAAAACTCACAAAAAATTTATATTCAAATTTTGAAAGAGCTGAAGCTTTTTGAATTTTTGTCTAATCAAAAAATGTAACTGACATAGTTTCTAAATATATATTTGTCATCTAGGGACGAATTTAAATGAAATTTCCTAATCTTTTAGAAAAATATTTGTTTGAAAATGTTCTACATTTTTTAATTTTGGTTGGTAATATCTGATTAAAGAACTTAATTTTCATTTTGGGAACCTTAAGAAGTGTATCAAAGAAACGTAAAGATCCGTTAAAAACCAGAGATTGAAAAGTTGAACGAATACATTACACTCTCATGAATGAGAATGTAAAAAGATGCTGCGCCCAGAATTGGAAATTGTTGAATCGAAAAAGTATGGAATCTCCATTTATCTTATTTTCGAAGTTGAAACTTGGAGGGTATGCTCTGCTTTTCATTCAAGAAATTAAAATATTATTCACAGAAGCGAGGGAGCGTACTTTTTCGAGGTGGGGAACGAGCCATAGAATTATAATATTAATTGGCACAATGTGTACAGTTTATACTATGTTAAGATTTTACAAAAATTACAAATATATTTCCAATCGATTTATAAGATGGTGTGTCTACGAAATAAATCTATACTAATAAATTTTATTAACACCCCCCTCCCTACAGCGCCCTAAATATGACCCAAAAATAAAAAACTACATTTTCACGTTCATTATTGTTACTTTTTAGCAAATATCCGTCGTCTTTTTCATACAAATAATTACTAGTGGACAATTTGAATATCTCCCATTACTTTTTGAACAATTTTAAATTGTTTAAAGAAATTTAAATTATTTATACAATTATTTAATTTCCAAAAAATGTAAAAAATAATCGCATTTTCTGATTGAAATGTAATTATTTGTCGTTGTTTGGAATAGTACATTTTTGTAACAACATTATGTAATTATTTAAACAATGCAACTTTTTGTTGATATTGTTTTCTGTTTGTTGTTGTTTTGTGATGTAACCCATCCATACTTAATTTGACGGAAGTTTAAAGAAAAAAAAAATAATTAATTGTATAAACAATAACATTAAGCTTTTAGCAGAATTTAATAGTCCTCGAAATCATTGAATATTATGTTTAACTCAGAAAATACGACTTTAACAGTATTTTTGAAACGTAATTATTTAAACAAACTATATTTGTTTAAGCAATTAAAAAGTGGTTTATGTATTCTCACTATGCACTATACAGTCATGTAATACACTATTTAGTTATGTATAAATACTGAGCAAATGAAGATTGTTCAAACAAATAGAAATTGATTAAACATTAAAAGAAATATATGAAAGTTATGTAATTGTTCAACAAAACGTAGCATATGATAGCGATTTAGAAAAAGTGGACATCTCTGGTTTCATTTTTAGAAATTTGGAAAATAGGCACTCAATAATGTTGAAATAATTAATAATGTTTTTAGAAAAATGTACTACAAACAAGTACTTTAGAGAGGAAACAAGAAAGAGATAGGATGAAATGAATAGGGATATGAATAGGCTGGGAACCGATGTGAGGGGTGAAGTGAAAAAGGTCAGAGAAAAATGGGAAGAATGGAATAAACGTTGGAAGGAGGAGAAAGACAAGGTTTGGGGTAAACTAGAGAGCATTGAGAATAGACAG
>NC_046660.1:143914594-143917106 GCF_010883055.1 Belonocnema kinseyi
TCTATTTCTGAAACACATCACCTTTGTCTTATCTACGTTCACCGTCAGCTCTTTTGTTCCCACATACTTTTCGAAGATTGTCATCATTAGGTTCATCCCCTTATCATCATCTGCTAATAGAACTACATCGTCCGCGTATGCTAGAGAGTATAGTTTGCTATTACCCAGGGCCGTTACTCCTTTCCCTTTCTCCCTTAGCTTCTCCTCTAAGTTTGCCAATAGGATACTAAATACTAACGGACTCAAAGGACACCCTTGCCTTAGACCTCGGGTTGTCCAGAAAACCTGCCCTTTTTTCTTTCCTATTTTCACCCTAATCCTTGTTTCAGTAAAAATTTCCTTTATCCTCTCCACTAACT
This sequence comes from Belonocnema kinseyi, assembly GCF_010883055.1. Classification (NCBI taxonomy): domain Eukaryota; kingdom Metazoa; phylum Arthropoda; class Insecta; order Hymenoptera; family Cynipidae; genus Belonocnema; species Belonocnema kinseyi. The sequence goes on from NC_046660.1 coordinate 143,914,954, forward strand.
TTTCCTCTACATCCCTCTCTTTCATTGCCTGCCATAGTACTTTTCTATTCACTGAGTCAAACGCTGCTTTGAAATCTACGAACAAAGCGACTAGTCTCCCTTGCTTTCTCCCCAAATTTCTGTTAACTAAATAGTTAAGTACGTAGATGTTGTCTATAGTTCCCATTCCTTTTCTAAAGCCCGTCTGATTATGTGGGATACTTTCTTTTTGTTCTACCTAACTCTCCAACCTATTGCTTAAGATTTCTGCATATATTTTATAGCCGATTGACATGAGAGTGATCCCTCTGTATTCCTTCCCCTTTCCATACCTTGTTGCAGATCTTCCACATCCCATCCCTAATCCCTTCTCCAAACTTCATCGCTTCGTTCTCCATCCCATCTTCTCCCGTCGCCTTGTTTCTTTTTAACCTATTTATTGCTTCATCCACTTCTTTTCTTGTTATCTCGTTCCCTTCCTCCATTTCTCCTCGGACTATCTTACACTTTTCCTCTTTCATCTTATTTTGCTCTCCCCCTAATAGACCCTTAAAATAATCCGTCCATTCCTCCATTTCTATTTCTTCGTTAACGCCCTTCCTTTCCCCTCTATCCCTATTTATCACATCCCACACCTTTTTCTACCTCTGCTTTATATTCTTCCTTTCCCCTCTGTCTTTTCATTTCCAGCATCTTCTCATGTTCTTTTTTCCTCCTGCTATACTCCTCCTTCTCCATTTTCCCTCTTCTCCATTTGCTCACACACTCTTTTATTCTCTCTTTACTCTCCCAGCATTCCTCGTCCCACCAGCCTCTCTTTCCCCCTACTCTTTCTTCATTAGTACCCAGCTCATCCTTTACCTTTTCAATGGACCCCTTCAACCTTTCAACTAACGAGTCTTTTGTTTAAACTCGTTTAATTTATCTACCCCCCAGATTCCCATTTTCGTGTTTCGTTGGCACCCTTTTTCCTTTCTCCCTCTGCCTCGCTTACTGACGCCTCTTCTTAGTGTAACTATGACCGGGAAGTGCTCGGACCCTATCTCATTCCCTACCTTTATACTCCCTATCATATGCCGCATTCTGTCTTCAGCCAGGATGTAGTCTATTACTGTTGCTCCCTTTCCTATGAATGTGATCTCCCCTTCCTCATCTCCTTTCATATTGCCATTGCATATAAACCATCCTGTTTCTCCTATCATATCTAGTAACTTCCTCTCCTCCCTGTCCGTCTCTCTATGTTTGGAGTTCCTTATAAATGCTTCCTTTTCTTCATCCCATAACCCTCCCCCTTATTCGCCAGTCCATGCATGTAAGTCCCCCCTATTAAAACCAATTCTTCCTTCTTTTCCTCCATCTACCTCCTTATTACTCTCCAGCCTTCCTCTTCCCCTCTTCTTCTGTATACACACACCACTGCTATTTATACTTTCCCAATTATAATTTTTCTTATCATTGTTCCAACCTTTTCCTCCATGTTCCCATCTTTTCTCCCTTTTACTGCTAATTCTTTTTTCACCCCTGACACCATGCCGCCCATCCCTCTCCCTTTAACGTGTTCCTTTCTTGCTTCTTGCATTGTCCACGCATAACCTTTCGGTAACATCTTTTTTATTCCCTTCCAGTTCTTCTCATCTGCCCAAGTTTCACTCATCATAATCACATCCCACTTTTCTAACTCCTCCCAGAATCCTTTGTTCTTGTTCTTCAAACCTGACACATTCCAGAAAGCTATTTTCACGTCTCTCTCTTCCCCGCCCTCTTCTTTCCTCTTTACTTTGTTTCCCCTTTGCCGCTTGGAAACCCCCCTGATTTATTTCTAGCCTCTTTTTCGTCTCCCTTCCCCCTACCTTTCTCAAGACTTGTTCCTTTTTTCCTTAATTCTTCTAATTCTTCATCCCAGCACCATTCCTCCCCATTTATCCATAACCTGTCTCTCCCTATCCATACCATATGGCCCTTTTTCCTCTCTACCTAAGCCCTCTGCTCTATTTGCCATCTCCTTTTCCTCTCCCTCCATGTCAGATCTTCTTAAATTCTTTCCCTTCTTCCTCTCAATAATTTTTTTCTCTCATAATTTTCTTTTTCTCCTTCTCACTCCCCACTTTTACTAGAAACATTCCTTCTTTTCCTTCTTTTGACCCTCCTATTCTCTTGACTCCTTCTACCCTTAC
>NC_046660.1:143917206-143929456 GCF_010883055.1 Belonocnema kinseyi
ATAGTCAGAGAGATTTGGGTCCTTTTCAAGGTCCTTTTAGTGGTCCTTTTAAGAGTGGTATAACGGTAATATAATGTTCCTTTTGTATTCGTCACGTACCGGGTAAGCAGTTATAACACTATTTGGCCGTCGCTAACCCGACTTTCATTTTAAATTTCTCTTCAACTTATTAACACTTTTTTTTAATTGATGAATTTTCTTATTATACTTATTTATAATTATAACTTATATACTAATATACAATTTTCTAGTTGAATTCCAAAATGTTGTCTTTTTTGGCATATCTCATTCCATTTACGAGAAACGTCGTAGATTCCGAATTATTATGTTTTAGGCTGTAAACTATGAAATTTCAAAAAATCTACTTCTAAATTTTAATCCGAAAGCTTAACAAAGGACCCTTGAGTGTCGGCTATTCTATTGATATAGCCTCTCCCTACCGATAGAAATCTCTTAGTCTGGCCCATTTGAGACAATAAGCAGAGTTGATTTGAAACAATTTAGTCTGAAAAATAGTCTGAGAGATTTGGGTCTTTTTTAAGGTCCGTTTAGTGGTCTTTTTAAGAGTGGTGCGACGATAATATAATGTTCCTCTTGTATTGGTCGCGTACCGGGCGGGCAGATTTATTTACAGTAGTTGGCCGGCGCTAATCCGACTCTCCCTTTTTAAATTTCTCTTTAAATTATTAACACTTTTTTTTTAATTTCATTAATTTTCTCATTACACTTATTTATATTATAACTTATATGCTAATATACTCTTTTCTAGTTGAATTCAAAAATGTTGTATTTTTTGGCGTATCTCATTCCATTTACGAGATACGTCGTATTAATTCCAATTTTAAGTATTTAAAAAAAAAGTTAGATATCTGAAATTATCGAAACCCGTAGATTCCGAATTATTATGTTTTAGGCTGTTAACCATGAAATTAAAAAATATATACTTCTAAATTTTAATCCGAAAGCTTAACAAAGGAACCTTGAGTGCCGGCTACTCTATTGATATAGCCCCTCTGCTTGTTATTTATGATCGTATTCTTATTTCAATGTCAGCCTATCTGGTTTTTATTTATGATCGTATTTCAATTTCGGAAAGGACATTTTAAAGCCTTTAAAAGATTTAAAAGAACTACCTGGACCTTTGAATATTTCTACCGGAGTGCCTGCGGAGAATTTCTCTGAACTTCTCTGACCATAGAGAATCTTTAGAATATACTCAGAGATTTCTTTCGGTAGGGCTTTACTTGTTATTTATGATCGAATTCTTATTTCAATTTCAGGACCTTTAAATATATCTACCTGAGTGCCTGCGGAGAATTTCTCTGAGCTTCTCTGACCCCAGAGAATCTTTAGAATATACTCAGATTTCTATCGGTAGGGCAACTACTGTAAATAACTCTGCCCGCCCGGTACGTGACGAATACAAATGGAACATTATATTACCGTCGCACCACTCTTAAAAGGACCACTAAAAGGAACCTTGAAAAGGACCCAAGTCTCAAACTATCTGAGAGACTAAATCATTCAAATCGACTCTGCTTATAGACTCAAATGGGCCAGGCTAATTCGCTTGAGAATACTCACGAGATTTCTATCCATTTTCACTAGAGATTCTTATTGGTCCTACAGATTAGGTTTTGCAAGTTAGGTGAGTTAGGTAATAAAATATTAGACTAATATTAAAAAGCTTACATGTAGATTTAGTACGTATGTACGTTCAATATCAACTTTTGTTGATAAAACGAACTAGAATTGAAATTAAGAATGACATAGAGGTAGATAATATCGATGATTTATCAAATGATGAAGGAATATATGCTTACCCTATTTGACTAATATTTCTAAAGCAATTTGCATAACGTGTCAACGCTACTAACGCGTAAGATGCCATTTGGAAACCTTTAACAATAAATCAATGATATGGCAAAATATTAGTATCAAGTATGTATATGGGTTTTGATTTTGCCAAATGCCACTGCACCAGTCCCATCCGACTCTCCGTATTTCAGTTATAAGAAAATGTTCAGACCTTATTGCTAATAGACCATGGACCATGATCTAAGAATACATGGTCTAGCCACACGCAACTAAAAAATAGTTAACCAATAAGGAGCAACTCCACCACTTTTAACCATATTGAATAAGTGAGCGGGCGAAAATAAAGTATATTTGAAAGGAAGTAAATGCAATAAGCGAACATTGTGAGTAAAAGATAACGAAATTACATAGTTTTTAAATAAATTAAATTAGTTTGAAAATAATTAAATTTTTGAGATGCGTAATCTAAAGTACAAACAAATATATAACATCTACCTTGTAATATAGAAGAAATACTTAGAAATATGGATAACATAACCTCTCAATGCAACTGAGAAATTGTACCTTTTAACGCGAATGAAATAAAGTATCACCCACCTAAGGAGAAAAAAGAATATTGTTTTCGAGCTGAAAGCAGAAATAAATAAATGCAAAATATCGATATCATATCCTGTATTATGATAATATTCGTTTTTATATTTCGTATATACATAAGCATTAAATGAGAATAAAAGAACGCTCTCAGGGTACACAAAGTCACATGTTCAGATCTTATATTCATATGAAATAAAGATTTCAATGATATTTTCAATAGAAACACCACTAAATTTTTCACAAAGTTAATCTTAACAGGACGCGCTTTCACAACGGATAGCGTCAGCAGTGTCCGACTCTTGCACCTTATTTGAATATTGAGAATTTTCACAGGTATTGACATTGATTTACTATGTAGCTATAATTCATCATTTCAAATCTTTTGAGTGAAGACCGAGACGCTAACAGTTGCTATGGTAACCAAGATGATCTAAGAATACCCGGTCTATATTTCTAAGTATTTCTTCTATATTACAAGTTAGATATGATATATTTGTTTATACTTTAGATTACACATCTCAAAAACTTCATTATTTTCAAACTAATTTAATTTATTTATAAACTATATAATTTCTTTATTTTTTACTTACAATCTTCGCTCATTGCATTTACTTTCTTTCAAATAAACTTTATTATCGCGCGCTCACTTATCCAATATGGTTAAAAGTGGTGGAGTTGCTCCTTATTGGTTAACTTTTTTTTAGTTGCGTGTGGCTAGACCGTGTATTCTTAGATCATGGGACTAGGCATGCCATCCTGACTTTTGGAGCGGGGTTGAGTTCACTCGAGGGGGGGGGGATTACATGAGTGGGGAGAGCTGCCGCCTTACGTGCCACTTGATCATGCGCACGAGCATTTTTGCCGCCAAATTGTGCAAGAAAATATAAACATGTGGGCACTGTCATGTTTATCGCGGGACATCAAAAGATGGCGGACCTCCCCCTCATTGCATCAACCCCGCAATGGCGTGCCAAGTCCCGTGTTTCCTATGTCCATGGTTGTATTAATTTAAATTTTAAACCTTTTTTAAAAAAGTTAGATATCTGAAATCATCGAAACCCGTAGATTTCGAATTATTATTTTTTAAGCTGTTAACTATGAAATTTAAAAAATCTACTTCTAAATTTTAATCCGAAAGCTTAACTAAGGACCCTTGAGTGTTGGCTACTCTATTGATATAGCCTCTCTGCTTGTTATTTATGAGCGAATTCTTATTTCAATTTCAGTCTCTCTGCTTGTTATTTATGAACGAATTCTTATTTCAATTTTAGCCTCTCTGCTTGTTATTTATGATCGAATTCTTATTTCAATTTCAGCCTCTCTGCTTGTTATTTATGATCGAATTCTTATTTCAATTTTAGCCTCTCTGCTTGTTATTTATGATCGTATTTCTATTTCAATTTCGGAAAGGATATTTTAAAGCCTTTAAAACATTTAAAAGAACTACCTGGACCTTTAAATATATCTACCTGAGTGCCTGCGGAAAATTTCTCTGAGCTTCTCAGAGCCTTGAGATTCTTTAGCATATACTCTGAGATTTCTATCGGTAGGGTAATTATAAATAAGTACAGTAGACTCTACGACACTTCTTGCTAAGACACTTCTCGTTTTCTGATTTCCCCTTCGTTCGCTGGCCCCCACTCCTTGTCTCATTTCACCCACAAACATACGCGGCCGGCTGCGCCGAATGCGGCTCGACTCTCAACAATTCTAGAGCGGAACTTTACGTTTAGGTTAGGGCCACTTTATATAGGCTCGTGTAATCTTTTGTGCTTCACAGTGGAATTTTTAATACTGTCGCTCACTCGTAATTGTTGGAAATTATAAATTGATCGTGTAGAGGTAAGTTTAAATATTAAATTACTGCGAACAAAGCGGCATAACTTTTGTTTCGTCAAATTGTTTACGAAAAACCTTAACCTATATTGAATTCGATTAATTTTTAAATTCGAATGTCAATTATTTTTTGGTGCACATGCGCGAAAAAGAATTGATCTTCCTGTCAATTTTCGGTCCTGTTGTTCGCCATTGCATGGGAAATCCAGTGTTTTAATTTTTAAAATCAAGTTTTGAACGGTATAGCGAAGTGTTTGTGAATAAAAATAGAAGGAGATAATACGATGCCAGTAATTTTGAAAAAAAATAGAGTTGGAGCGCATAAGAGCTACTGCTACGAATTGTGCAAAAGTAGTAGTCGCAGTAAAGCTTCGTACGTCGAATTGTAAATTTTTATTTTATTTCTGTCCCTAAATCATGTCTACAATTTAGAAAAGGTGAAATTAATAATGCGAGCATAAAATTCCACTTATAACGTGTGAAGCATGCAGGAAATGCAATAAATGGGTGAAGTTGTGTGGACGCAAAGATTCCAAGTTTAAATCAATCAGGAACGTCACAAAAGTTCATATGTTTGTTCTTTACACTTCTTTGGAGAATCTGGACCTACAGAAGAGCATCCAAACCCGATAGAATGTCGGCCAACTACTATAAAACAGGTAAGAATAATATAAGAATTTATTAGAAAAGAATAAATTGTGTTGTGACCGTTTAAACCTAAAAATACTTGGTGGTTATGAAACGTCAGTACGTCTAGAGTAGTACATCATCATGTGGAGATTTACTTTCTGTGGACATAATTACGATTTATGTTAAAACTTAATAATATTAATAATTATTGTAAATATTGTATTTTTAATTTTTATTTGTAATTGCAATGTTTTTAATTGTTTTTGTAATTATTGTCATTGTAATAATTGTGTTTTGGAATTATTATTATTATTATGATTTGTCAGTATATATATTTTTTTTGTTAAAAAAATATTTGTAGTTGATCAACTGCGAATGTAAATTAGTTAATGATTTTAAAAATGGAATTGTACTTTAAAAATAGAAACAGTGAATAATAATTGATTTTACAAGACGTTTTTTAATCAGTTCACAATTTCAGAATTATCACATTTTAACTTCTGAGATGCAGAGCATGGGTATGGAATCTCTCTTTGTCTCTCGTACTATTTCTGATGTAAATGAATGGAGGAATAAAACAATCTTTCGTAACATTTGTTCTTTTTTCTTAACGTAAAGGTATTTTAATAAATGAGATAGATTGCGATACTTAAAAGTCATATGTATTCCGTTTTTTAAATTTTACGAGGCAGGCACAAGTTAGGCCCAATCATTATTGATTATATTTTAATGTAAATATGTGCAACATCACAACTTACGATGAACATTGCTCCAAAGTTGTAGACTCCAAAAGGGAGTTTAAACTGCTGCATTAAAATTTACTATTCCTAATTAAAGTCTTCAATTTGATAATACACGACTTTTATTGCTTGTCTTTTTTATATTTTCGAAACGCTGAATCAGTTTATTTAGCCTTTAGTACATGTAACATTTTAAATTTAAGATCACACGAGTATAATTGCTTGTCCTTTTCATTCTTTCAAGACGCGGAATCAGTCGATTTAGCGTTTAGTGTAATTAACATCTTAAGTTTAATATTACACGAGTTTCATTGCTGGGAAGCTGTACATTAATCAGGGATGATGCAAGTATTTCCCTGTTGGAATGATTTTTTAATTACAACAATGATTAAAAATTTTTAAATATATGTAACCTTAAAATTAATATTGCAAGATTCTATTTGCTTTGTCCTGTGCCAATTGTGAAAGGAGAAATCAGTCTTGAAACGAAAAATCTGAACTTTCTAATCCCATTCGGAAACGCATTTCCAATAATTCTAATAATCTTTTTAACATATGTTACGTTCAACATAATATTGCAAGAATCGATTTGCTTTGCCTTTTGCTACTTTAGAAACGAGAAATCAGTCTTTAAAATAAAAATCGAAAGGTATTAATTCCCTTCGTACAAGCATTTCGAAATATTCCGGAGCTAAATTATTTATATGGAACTGCATAGCCGCATCAGTAACTTTTTTGGCAGATGGATAATCAATATTGTTGTCCATGTTTTTTGTGTTCGCACCCCTTACACTTACAGCGGTTCACGCTATGGAAATCATAACCGAGCAATCTTGCACCAAACATTTAATATCTTTGCTTGCACTCAGTTTCCGTCAAATAGATTTTTTCGTATTGATCACTTTTGAGATACTCTGCACTATTCTTCATTCAACTTTCACTACATACGACATTATCACATTAAAAAAAAGGAAATCCCTGCATTCACATACGTTTTACAGAGTAGGGCCATAACTTTTGAATTCACGGGAACTGTCATGGCGGCCAGGCATGTCCACGATCTATTTCCGAATTTAAATGAAAAGGTCCATGTGGGAAATACCGCCGCTTGGTAGCGCTTCTCGCACGTGGCCCGACTTCCTCGAGCCACCACTAGGGTGCATACCAGCTCCGCGGCCATATTGGTTACCATAGCAACACCAGGACGCTAAATCGAATTTGAACAGTGACGGCAACGCGACGACCCATAGAGCATTCTCATTAAGCCATACAAATTTAAAGGGCTGAACCTCCTGGGGTATACTTGTAAGGGGAAATACATTGCCAGTATAGGGATGAGATATTTCGGAGACGTTTAAAAAATAAAAGAAGAAAAATGATAAATTGTTTTGTAGTAGGGTGTAAGAAACACAGTCCTGTGCACCCAGGCACAAGATTTTTTCGGATTCCAATAGGCATAACTGAAGAAAATCAAAAGTTTATCGGAGAATCTCGTGCTGGGCCTAGTGATCTGTCAACAAGTGAACTTATTATATTGTCAAAGAGAAGAAGGGAAATGTGGATTAGTGTTTTGCGTCGTGGAACTTTATGTACAAGTCAATTAGAAAATGCCCGATTTGCGAGGAACATTTTATGAGTGGTAAGTAAGAAATGTATGCGTTTCGAGTGTGAGGTTATGTTTACCACAATTGTAGCGGAAGGAATATTTGTGATTTATATTTATTGCAATCGTTTGCAATTTGTTCGTATCATATAGGCATTCCAGCTGACTTGGCGAATAAGGATCATCCTGATTGGGTGCCTTATCGAAAATTAAGTTATGAAAAAGAAGCGCTCTGAAAAAGAAAAGTTCACTGCCCCGCTACCACCTATCTACGAAAAGGGTTATTTGTCCTAGGAGAACGTAATTTTTACTTAGGAATCCTATTAATTAATTCAAGATTCATAATTGTATTTAAAAATTAATTTCCTTGTTCAAAAATACAAGTATTTTATTCGAAAAATCTTTTTTCTTGTGAAAATTTATTATCTAACTGTACATATAACTTTTTCACTTTGGGTTTAAAGTGTATCCCTTTTTGGTTACAAATTCGTAAATTTGGTTGCAAAAGTTGTCTTTTTTGGTAGAAAACTAATCATGTTAGCCAGGGAAAATGAAAAATGTATTAGCATAAGGTAGAGAGTCTTTAAATTGGTATTTTTTTCTTTTTTGTATCAAGAAAAATCTTGAATTATCGTACAGTTCTTTGAGACATAAATTTTCGTTATTTGGCATAAGAGAATATGAATTTTGCTTAAAAATCCTTTTAATTAATTGAAGATTCATAATTGTATTTAAAAATTCATTTCCTTGTACAAAAATACAAGTATTTTATTTAAAAAATCTTTTTTTCTTGTGAAAATTTAATATCTAACTGTATACATAACTTTTTCACTTTGGGTTCAAAGTGTATCCCTTTTTGGTCATTGAACTGCTTGCACTTCACTTTCATAACAAAATCAGCTTCATAAAACTTATAAGCTTCCAAACTTTTATATGCTTTCACTTGTTTTGCAGTGTAAAAACTATAAGATTGAATAAAATATAACACTATATCCATTATTATCCTCGAGGGTACTGAGCTTACATTTTCCCTAAATTCTATATCTTTAAGAGCATACGGTTCAAAGTTTTCAATTTTTTCCAATTTTTGGATATATTGGGTCTTGATTTCTGCAGACAATTTTCCCAAATATTCACTCTCCATTTCGAAAAAACAAAAACAATTTTAAAAAACGACGGCAATACATGCAAACTATAGGGGCATAGAGAGAAGGCTATTCCCCTGAAGGCCGCTCGGAGCGCGTGACGTCACAAGTGAAAATGCTCTATTCAACACTCTCGCTGGCATGCCGTTCAATTATTTTGTACGTATGTTGCACTGTTAAATTAGGTGAAAACAAATTTTTTTAAAGTTTTTGAGTGTATATATAGAGGCTTGTATATGTGGACTGGATGTTTTGTTATTATTATAATGGAAAAATAATTTTGAGGTTAGAATTTCCAAGGGTTTCGAAATGGGCAGACAGTTTTTAGATAAAACACTTACAACAAGACATTTTTTTTCCAATAAACCATAATATTTTAAATAAATATCAATGATGATAGAACTAAGTCCTTTTAATACAACGTGTATTCGTTTTTGTATGACTTTTGTATGCAATAAACACATTTCCAGAAGAATACTAGATATCTAGATTTGCACTACTACGCTTTGTTTCTTATTAACGTGATTCAAAGCTTAAATTATAGAATTTCAGTATTCTATAACTTTATCAAGAATATGGTATCGTTGCTGATTGGGTGCATTTTATAAAGTTGCGTGTGGGAAGACCTTTAGGGTAGCGTTTAGGCAAAGATATTATAAACGTAGATGCGGTACGGGGCGTCGGAGTGGGGAATTATATATTTAGGACATCACATTTTCTGCCCTATCGAGGTGCTGCCCTCATCGTACTATGAAGTTGAATTCTTGTTTTCTCATTCTTCGTAAAATATGACGGTAAAGCAGTAGACAATTTTTTTGAGGTTAGAAAGGTTTGACATGTATGTATCGCTGAATTTTTTCTGATCTGAAGCTTGATCCAGGTTTTCGGTAAAGTCTTTTTTTTATTATAAAAAAAATGTTCTCGAAAAATCATATTTTTAATTTAAAAAAAGTATTATAGAAAGACATTTCAAGATAAACAAGTGCTGAAAGCATTTTTCTTTGACAATTTTTTTTTTAATTGAAATAATCAAATATTTATACCAAAGAAACAAATTTTTTAATGTTTGAAGTATTTAAACATTATTTTTTTAATTTAAAATAATAATTAAAATAAAATATATTTCTGGGTAAGATATTTTGGTTGAAAATGTATATAGTATTTCTTAAATCACAAAAGTTTAATACACTTAACACTTTAAATATTATACAAAAATTTATTTGATAACCATATTTTATTATCGTAGTTTTAATAAATAATCAATATTGATTAAGAAACAATTTTATTTGGGGAGTCTTATTATTTGAGAATTTTCAAATTCGTTAATATTATAAACTGTTCAGGAATTTTATTAGTTTTGGAATTGTTTTTTTTGGGACAGAGAGTTTTACTGAGTCGGGAATTTTATTTTTCGGGATATTTAATGCCGTCCCCATAGAATTACAGAAAATTTGCTCTAATTATAATTTCGGCGCCCGATCTTGTTGATTTTTTCCTACAGTAATATTAAAAAGAAATGTGTATGGAAATTTTTGATATCACAAAGTTAAAGATAATCTCAATTAAAAATTTAAAAATTCGCTGTACATCCAATTTTTATTCTTGGGTCTTGGCAATTTTTTTCTAATCCATTTTAGTGACTGGTAAACAGGGGTGATTTTCTTAGAAAATAAGTGATTAAAATTTGAAAAAATTGGGTATGCTTTTTTGACATCTAGGTATGAAAAAAACGTAAACTGCAGAAAATTTATAAACTAATTTAAGAACTGTTTATACTCTTTTAAGATACCAATACAATTTACATAACACTAATTGTAAAATTTGCAAATTTTTAGGCCTTCAGTTTAGGAATTTGCATTTTAACATTAAAATTGCTTCATTTTCAGACTACAGCCTTATTGTTTGAATTTTCAGAATTTTTCGAAATTGTTAAAAGGCGAAAAAGTTTGAATTTAAAATTTAAAAATGCGAAAATACACCATTTTCCATGTTTATTTGCATTCCAGCGAGTCACTTTCTTTCGCTTCTTTTGAAAGTCGATCCTTTGCTTCTGTTTTCTTTTTAAACTATACCTTGAATTCAACGCATTTCAAATTAAAATTTTGCAGCTGCATTTAGATTGTATTATACAAAGGTTTTTTGTTTTATATATAAATTAATTAAAACATTTTATTGGTTTTTCACGACTGTAATTTATAAAGTAAAGTTCAAATTAATGGCTTCTTAAATGAACGCAATTTCAAAATCTTTTTGAAGTATTATTTCAGTATAAAATATTCCATTTTTAATCTATTTGGTTTGGAAATTAAAAAAAAAAACAATTTTCAATAGTAAACAATTTGAAAATGAATTGTCACAATTTCAGAGTGACAAATTTAAACTTGGAATGTTAAGATTATAATTGTTTAATTTTTTTATTTGTATTTCAAAGGTAAAAGTATTTCATTTTGATTCTTAAAGAACAGTTAAATAAGCATTAATTTAAAAAAAAAATCATATAAGCTGGAGGTTTCTGAATGTTACAAAGAAAAGAACAAAATTTGGAGCTCCTCAAGAATTTTGAAACATTAGGAACACAGTAAAAATTTCTGGGTTGATTTAAAATGATTTTTTATTTTGAAAAATTACATAATTTTAAGAGGAGGTATAAAAATATGGGCCCACTGACAAAAATTCCGAAAGGGATGAATGAAAAATCCCAAAAAATGAAATCTCCGACACTTGAATAATAATTTTATATAAATTTTATTTAAAAAATACATTAAAAAACACGTGTGCTTTGAAAGAAAAAAATGTTCTGCCTAAATTTTCTTCGTAAAAACATAATAACATTTTTGAAACAAACTTTGCAGGATTCAATTCAACAACGATTTATATCAAAATTTATTTTTATTATTTTTTTTATTAATAAAAAATTCGATTTTTCATAACCTTTTTATGTTTTTTTTTTTTCAAATACTATGCACATTTCAAACAAATTTTTTCATCCAGAAATATATATTCGATTATTGTATTTTCAATAAATAAATAATATTTATTTTATTTTTCGTGAATTTTCCAATTCGACTTTTATATTTCGCGACTTTTATAATTTCGGGAATTTTATTATTGGTTATTTTTCAATGTACGAATTTTACAGTGTCAGGAATTTTATTTTTCGGGATTTTCAGTCGCTTTTTCCGAAAAATAAAATTCCCACATCACTGTAAAAATTCTAAAATTACAACATTGCAATGTTATAATTTCGGAATTTTTACAGTGATGTGGGCATTTTATTTTTAATTTTCCAATTCTGGACTTTTATATTTCGACAATGTATTGTCGAAATATAAAAGTCCCGAATTGGAAAATTCTCCACAATTTACAATCTTACCGAATTTAAGAATTGCCGACAGAAAATTTCCAAATTATACAATATCCGGGCTAGACAACTCTCTAATTTGAACAATTAAAAAGTAATTAGTTAAAAAAATTTTTTTAATAGAATAATAAAATATTTTTACCGAGGAAAAAACTTTTTTAATGTTTAAAGTTTCTAAAAATTATTGTTTGAATTAAAAATAACAATAAATGAACAAATGTATTTTTGGATGAAAAAAGTTGTTCGAAAATGTCTATAATAAAAATATTTGATTATTGTATTTTAAATACGTAAATAATATTGACCACATAACTGTTTTCTCAATTTCTGCAATTCGGGAATTTTCTAGTTTGTATATTTTATCATTAGACAGCATGCGGCCTGGAATTTTATTATTCGGGAATTTTCAAATTCGATAATATTGTGGGAACAACAATGACAACACCAAACATAGTTGTAGTAAGTGCGGTTCAAAACAACAGAACGCGCAGGGCTCCCGACAATGGGTCGGCCAACAATGCCG
>NC_046660.1:143929556-143930908 GCF_010883055.1 Belonocnema kinseyi
AACGTAACCTCAAAATATACGCATATAAAGAGGCGCGCGAAGTATTCAAATCATGAGAATCGCCAGCATCGAAATCTGGAAATATTAAAATCCCATTCTCTTGATTTTATTTCAAAGCAGTTAGCAGATAGGGATATAAATAGAACCGCCGAAGTGTTCCGACTGGCAATCGTGCACCTTCGAGTTTTCAAATTCAGAAGAGGAGAAATGGGTTGCGCTCGGCAACGCTGTCAATGTACAGCGTTCAGAGCTCCGGATTACGCAAAAAAGATTCCGGTTGGTCAATGTCAGAATTCATCAAAATCGTTAGGATTCGCACGAATTCGTTCATTTGGTTTGAACGATTTCAAACGAATCCTGAGTGATACACCCCTCGCATTTCGACGTCTTTGACTTTTTGGGAAATATTTCAATTGATACCTTTCAACGCTTCTTTTTTTACAATATAAAGCGCAATATGACACCATTTTAAGGATTATTGCTTTCATTCGCCGTTTCTCGATTCTGCTCGATTCAAAAGATTCAAGACATTGAGTTGAGATTATATTGCTTTTAAAATTAGCACCAACGCGCATGCATTTTGTGACGACTGCCGTATTCCGGTTGGAACTAAACGAGTGATGGGGGTAACGTGTCCCAACTTTCCCTTGAGGATCTCTAAGTACAATCAGCTACATGATCTCGTGAGTCAGCTATCTCGTTTTAAAAAATCACTATTTTTATTTTTCTATATAAAAAATGAGATTGTGAACAAATCCTTTTAACTGGATATGTATAGTACTAGATTATTTCAGAGTTTTTATGCAAAAAGGTCATTTTCATAAAAATGTTTATCTAGTTCTGCACTGCAGCCCTTCAACAGTTAATTTATGTTTCTTTATATCCAATTCAACCTCCAAACGTAATGAAGCTCCCAAACAGCCCCATCAAAGATATTATAAACGTAGAATTTCTTAATTATTATACATTCTAACGTTTTTATAAAAATATAATTATAATTGCAAGTGATAGGAAAATTGTTCTTTCGGTTTTTAGATGTTAAGACGACAGTTCCAAGCCAGATTACGTTTCGCATTGGCAAACAAAATTACACGAACAGAATTTCACTGGCACATTCATAAAAAATGTCATATTCCATAAAATATATTTTAAAATAAACTTTAAATCATTACAATTGATACAGCTGACTCGATATATAATTAAAAATTTGTCATAAGGACAACCGCAGAATTTCGCCGGGAGCGGGTGCTCCCGATGATAAGGACGATCAGTTTAACAGAATATTCCGGGTACAATCGTTGCAACTCCCTTATAAGGTCTCGATACCTCTCTTTCTTTTCATTCTCCTTGGC
>NC_046660.1:143931008-143932599 GCF_010883055.1 Belonocnema kinseyi
ATTATATTACATTACAATAGTCTTATTTATATCTTGATCCGCATTTGAAAGAAATTAAAGAAATTAGCGATTTTGGAATTCATCTCATTTGGATAAAAACTCCATTATTTAGTTGAAAAATAAATTATTTTGTTCAAAGTCTAACTATTTTGTAAAAAAGTCCTCTGTTCTATCAAAACTTCAACTGCTTTGTTAAAATGTATTTTTTTCTTTGAAGGTTCATCTGTTCCGTTCAAAATATATTTTTGAAACTGAAAATTTTACAAATTCAACTATTCGGTTGAAAGTTCAACTCTTTGATTGAAAACTCATATTTTTCGCTTAAAAAATTCAAATTGTTGTATATAATTGGTCTTTTTGACTTCAAAATTAAATAATTTCGTTGAAAATTCATGTATTTTGTTTAAAATTTGTCTGTTTTGTAGATCATTAATTTTCTTGGTCGAAAATTCATCTGATTGTTTGACAATTCAACAAAGTTGAAAATTCATTTTCCCCGTTAAAAATTATTTATCTTCATCTGAAAATATAACTATTATATGATTGATTAAAAATTCATCGTATATATTGGTTAAGTTTAAAAATCTTTTTTTTATGAAAAACATTAATCTTCTTGGTCGAAAATTTACATTTTCCCTTGGAAATTTAACAATTTTGTGGAAAATTCGTTTTTTTTTCTTGTTTAATTCAATTTTTTATCTCAGTTTTTATCTGGAATTTGAACTATTCTATTTATGGTTCAAATTTTATACTGTACATTGTATTAGTTAAAACACGAATTATTTGATAGAAAATTAATTTGTTTGTTTTCGATTATGATTTTTTTTAATTGAAAGAATTTTTTAATAAAATTTTATAAATTGAATTTAAGGTATTAAAAATGGAAAAATAATTTATTCTACATGATGATTCTGAATTCGTTGAAAATTAGAGAAATAATAGATATTAGTTTTAAAAATTATTTTCAATGATGACTTCAAATATTAGTTCAGTCTGAAAAAATTTTATTTTTAACCCATTCAATTTGAAATTTTTTAATTAAGAAAAAAAAATTTCGTTAATCATTAGTAATATTTGACCGTTCATGAATGCTACAATTTTAATTTTAAAAAAGTTTCAAAATTCATTTAAAACTTGAAATTATTTCAAATAATTTGAAAAACGATGTACATTTTTGCAGATTAAAAAAAATTAAGCTTTTTGAGAATTGTAAAATATTAAAAAAGAATAACAAAAATGGTTGTGATTGCTAAGAAAATTGAAAATGATTTTTTATTTCGAAAAATTAATTTTAAGTGAGTATTTGAAAAGATTTTAAAAATTAAAAAAAAAGAATCAGGACGATTTTAAGTCAATTTTTTTATTTTGCAATTTTTTTAATGTTAGGAAAAAATCTAATTGACAAAATATATCAATTTTCAACCAAAAAGTTTACTTTTTAACAAAATAAATTAATTTTCTATTAAATAATTGGTATTTTAACTAATATAATGTACAGGATAAAGTTTCAACCAAAAATGGAATAGTTCAATTTCCACATAAAAGCGATTAATTTTTAATCAATCCTAGAATAGTTACATTTTCAAATAAA
>NC_046660.1:143932699-143933768 GCF_010883055.1 Belonocnema kinseyi
TGATTTTTTAACCAAAAATGGTATAGATTAATTTTAAGTTTCAAACATGTATTTTTACAATACATAAAACATATTTTCATCAGAATAGTTATTAAGTAAAAAAATAAATAAATTTTAACAATGTAGTTGAACTTTTGATAGAAAAGAGGACTTTTTTTTACAAAATAGTCACATTTTCAACAAAATAATTAAGTTTTCATCCAAATAATTCAGTTTTTATCCAAACGAGATTTTGACAATGTTGTGAATATTTGAATTTTAATAACAGATAAAATGATAACGTGAATTACCGAAAAATCGTCCAAGTTTTTCTGTAGTGTGTGATATTATTTAAACTAAAAACAAAAAGGTAAATATTTATATTATAAATCTATCCGTGTTACCTATCTATAAATATTTACATCAATAATTTAAAAGAAAAACACTTTAAATTACACCTAACAGGTGTAAATAAGATTTTTTTAATTCTAATTTCATAGTTATAATAGTTACATGATATAAATTTTTAAAACTTAACCAATTCCCAAAAAACTATATATTTTTATAAAGATTTTTCCTTATATTTTACAAACTAAATAATTACTATATCTGTTTAAGAAAACGACAAGGCGAGTTGCCAAGAAATTATCTACATATTTTTTTAAACTGTTTTTCTTTTAAATTATTGATGTAAATATTTATAGATAGGTAACACGGATAGATTTATAATATAAATATTTACCTTTTTGTTTTTAGTTTAAACAATATCACACACTACAGAAAAACTTGGACGATTTTTCGATAATTCACGTTATCATTTTATCTGTTATTAAAATTCAAATATTCACAACATTGTCAAAATCTCGTTTGGATAAAAACTCAATTATTTGGATGAAAACTTAATTATTTTGTTGAAAATGTGACTATTTTGTAAAAAAAAGTCCTCTTTTCTATCAAAAGTTCAACTACTTTGTTAAAATTTATTTACTTTTTACTTAATAACTATTCTGATGAAAATATGTTTTATGTATTGTAAAAATACATGTTTGAAACTTAAAATTAATCTATACCATTTTTGGTTAAAAAATCA
>NC_046660.1:143933868-143935000 GCF_010883055.1 Belonocnema kinseyi
TTTTACTTAATAACTATTCTGATGAAAATATGTTTTATGTATTGTAAAAATACATGTTTGAAACTTAAAATTAATCTATACCATTTTTGGTTAAAAAATCATGTATTTTGTTAAAAATTCGTCTTTCTTTGTAGAAATTAAATTTTTTTATGGAAAATTTATACTTTTTGGTCGAAAGTTAAAATTTTTGGTTGAAATGTCGACTGTAAATACTTTTTGGCTGCAAAGTCGTTTTGTTGTAAATGCAACTATATTGTTAAAAATTCAAATCATAATTTTTGGGTGGAAAATTCGATTATTCACTTAAAGTTGAACTACTTAATAACAAAATTAATTTTTTCTTAATCAGGAGTCATAATTATAGTTGAAAATTTAACTATTTACCTTTAAATGAACTTTTTTGTTAAAAATGTTACTGTTTTGTAAAAAATGCATATTTTGGGCGTTAAAAGTCCACAATTTGATAGAAAGTTAAAATATTTGGTCGAAAACTAAAATTTTGGTTGGAAAATAATATTTTTGAGTTAAAAATTCAGCTTTTTTGTAGATAATACTCTTTTTGACTTTGAAATTAAATAATTTCATTGAAAGTTCATGTGTTTTGTTGGAAATTGACCTTGTTTGGTAGAAATTTACTGTTTTTGGTTGCAAATGTATCATTTTTGTTCAAAGATGCAATTGTTTGAATGGAATATCAGCTGCAAATCTTCTTGGGTTTAAAAGTCGATTATTTCACTAAGAGTTAAACTACTTTGCAAAAAAAATACGCTTTTTTAACAACGTTTTATAATTATGGTTAAAAATTTAACTATTTGGTTGAAAGTTTAACTCTTTGATTGAAAACTCATATTTATCGCTTAAAAAATTCAACTTTTTGTAGATATTTCGTCTTTTTGACTTCAAAATTAAACGATTTCGTTGAAAATTCATGTATTTTGTTTAAAATTTGTCTTTTTTTGTATATCATTAATTTTCTTGATCAAAAATTCATCTAACTGATTTACAATTTAACAACTTTGTTAAAAATTCATTTTTTCTGTTGAAAATTATTTTTCTTTATTTGAAAATGTAACTATTCTAGGATTGATTAAAAATTAATCGCTTTTATGTGGAAATTGAACTATTCCATTTT
>NC_046660.1:143935100-143936239 GCF_010883055.1 Belonocnema kinseyi
CAAAATACGCCTCAGTTTCAGCTATGAGCTCCTCATTTGAGTAAAAACGCTTACCGGTGAGCCATCTCTTCAGGTTAGCGAACAAGTAATAGTCGCTGGGGGTCAAGTCTGGTGAATACGGTGGCTGAGGAACCAATTCGAAGCCGATTTCATGCAGTATTGCTTGTGCAACTAAGCGTGAATGAACAGGGGCATTGTCGTGATGATAAAGCGGTTTTTTCTTCTTCAAATGCTGTCGTTTTTCGGCGATTTCGATTTTCAATCGGTCCAATAATGATGAATAGTATGCTCCGGTTATGGTTTTACCTTTTTTAAGATAGTCCACGAATATTATGCCATGTGCATGCCAAAATACGGAGGCCATAACCTTTCCGACCCATTGTTGCGTCTTTGGACGATTCGGAGCACTTTGGCCCGGTGGAACTCATTGTTTTGCCTGTTGTGTTGACTCAGGAGTGTATTAGTGGATCCAGGGTTCATCCATGGTTATGAATCGGCGCAAAAACTCGGTCGGCTTACGCGAAAATAATGCCAAATTCCGCTGGGAAGTTGTCACACGAATTCGTTTTTGGTCCACTGTGAGCAAACGCGGCACCGATCGCGCGCAGAGCTTCTTCATGCGCAAATCTGAATGCACGATATTGCCCACACGTTCCAATGATATGCCTACAGCATTAGCTACCTCTCTCAATTCCACTTTGGGATCATTCAACATATCATGGATTTTTTCGACATTGTCTGGTGTAGTGACCTCTTTTGGGCACCCAGATCGTTCAGCATCAACTGTGCTCGTACGGCCACAACGAAACTCGGTAAACCACTTATGAATCGTTCCAATCGACGGTGCAGAGTCCGGGTAATACTTATCCAGCTTGGCCTTGGTCTCGGATATCGTTTGCTTGCGAAGATAGTAGTGTTTGATCAAAACTCGAAACTCAGATTTTTCCATATTAAAAAAAACTCGGAGTTTATTCGCTTCTCAGTGCTGTAACTTGTAAATGCGTAAACATAAATGGCTGAAGTTTTGACAGGCGTGATTTGAAGGATCAAGCTCGACGAAAATGGTTCACATTAGTGAATAATAATGCCATCTCTTAGAATTTTCAGGTACTTATCAGACTGCCTAGTATATATACATA
>NC_046660.1:143936339-143940181 GCF_010883055.1 Belonocnema kinseyi
TTTTTCTGTTGAAAATTATTTTTCTTTATTTGAAAATGTAACTATTCTAGGATTGATTAAAAATTAATCGCTTTTATGTGGAAATTGAACTATTCCATTTTTAGTTGAAACTTTATCCTATATATTGTATTAGTTAAAATACCAATTATTTGATTTTTTAAATCTCAAAAAGCTTAATTTTTTTTAAATCTGCAAAAATCTACATCGTTTTTCAAATTATTTGAAATAATTGCAAGTTTTAAATGAATTTTCAATATTTTTTAAAATTAAAATTGTAGCATTCAAATTTCAAATTTACCTCATTACAATTTTATCAATTCAAGGCTTTCTATTTTGATCCATTTTGTTCAAATTTTTATAGTTTTTAATAGTTGTCTATAATGGATTGTTTTAAATGAACGGTCAAGTATTGCTAATAATTAAGGAAAATTTGTTTTTCTTTTTAATTAAAAAATTTCAAATTGAATGGGTTAAAAATAAAATTTTTTTAGACTAAAATAATATTTGAAGTCATCATTGAAAATAATTTTAAAAACTAATATCTATTAATTCTTTAATTTTCAACCAATTCAGAATCATCTTGTAAAATCAATTATTTTCCATTTTGAATACCTTAAGTTCAATTTAAAAAATTTTATTTAAAAATTCTTTCAATTAAAAAAAATCATAATCGAAAAGAAATAAATTAATTTTCTATCAAATAATTCGTGTTTTAACTAATACAATGTACAGGATAAAATTTCAACCCAAAATAGAATAGTTCAAATTCCAGATAAAAACTGTGATAAAAAATTGAATTTAACAAGAAAAAAATGAATTTTCAACAAAATTGTTAAATTTTCAAGGGAAAATGTGAATTTTCGATCAAGACAATTAATGTTTAAAAAAAAGAATTTTCAACTTAACCAATATATACGATTAATTTTTAATCATATAATAGTTACATTTTCAGATAAAGATAAATAATTTTTAGCAGGAAAATGAATTTTCAACAAAGTTGTTGAATTGTCAACTAATAAGAGGAATTTTCGACCAAGCAAATTAATGATCTACAAAACAGACAAATTTTAAACAAAATACATGAGTTTTCAACGAAATTATTTAATTTTAAAGTCAAAAAGACCAATTATTTACAAAAAGTTGAATTTTTTAAACGAAAAATATGAGTTTTCAATCAAAGAGTTGAACTTTCGACCAAAAAGTTGAATTTGTTAAATTTTCAGTTTTAAAAATCTATTTTTAACGAAAGAGATGAACCTTCAAAGAAAATAAATCAATTTTAACAAAGTAGTTGAATTGTTGATAGAAAAGAGGCATTTTTTTTACATAATAGTTACACTTTGAACAAAATAATTTATTTTTCACCAAATAATGGAGTTTTTATCCAAACGAGATGAATTCCAAAATTGCCAAATTCTTTAATTTCTTTCAAATGCGGATTCAGATATAAATAAGACTATTATAATGTAACATAATTATAATATTATCATTAATAATATGTACCATATATACAGGGTGGACACGCTGGGGCTTACATACATGGCGAGTTGAATGCTACCCGAATTGCACAACAGCAGGGGAGAAGCAATTATAAGGGGGTATTTTCATATCTCGCGCCTTAAAAGTTGCATTAGGATCGGTCATTCGGCCAAGTCCGTGCATCTTCGGATCAAGTTTATGATAGTTTCCATGGTTGCGTTCGAAACTTCAAACGGTTATGTTCAGATTCATCTGTTTGCCCTGATCGCTGTCAGTAAATGTAGGCAATGTCAATTTAAAGTTTACGCATGTAATATTTCATTTAGTTTATTTGAAACATGTCCTGTCTATTCATAACATACCTTTTTTATGCAGTAAAAATAAGCGTTAAACACCATTTACTCTTGGCCCACTGAAAGCGCAGAATATTATTACTATTTTATAGTAAATGTCAATCTGCAGCCATTCTAAAATCTTATTGGCACAGAAAAAAATACGTTTACTTCTCAGTTCACATGTCTCACTTCATTATTAATTAAACATTTTTATTATTTGTAATTACTATATAACACATAACCTATATTGTTTTGACACTTGTATCCGTTTGAAGTTTCGAACGCAACCCCGCAAACTATCATAAACTTGATCCGCAGATGCATGGACTTGACCGAATGGCCGATCCGAATGAAACTTTAAAGGTGCGAAATATGAAAATACCCCTGTATAATGGCTTCTCCCCTGCTGTTGTGCAATTCGGGTAGCACTCAACTCGCCATGTATGTAAGCCCCAGCGTGTCCACCCTGTATATATATATATATCCTTGCATGCGGGGCTCTACAAGGATTGACGAACTCCTTTCCCTAGCTTCTCGTAGGAACAACAATGACAACACCAAACATAGTTGTAGTAAGTGCGGTTCAAAACAACAGAACGCGCAGGGCTCCGACAATGGGTCGGCCAACAATGCCGACCAATCTAGAGCTAGGGGAGCCAACGAAAATGGATTCAATGCGATGGATCGGCGGGATCTCGCGACCTTTAGGTGGACGGAGCAACTGAATCACGACTTGCTAGAGTGCTACGATGCGAGTGTGGCCCGTGAACGTGGTTACATGGCACGGCTGCATGCTCTGTGGTGCGAGAAACACCCGGAGCTATCGCACTTTTCGCAACAACGTCTGCGAAACCATGCTGAACTACTCCGTAAAAGGGGCTATGTAAGCGGAACGCCTACTCTACCACAGCTAGAACAAGCCGGCACAAAGAAAGAGAGGCGACACTAAGACCAACCGTGGGCAGGCATCCAATAGATGAAGAGCGATGCTTTAGGACCCGGAGAAACATCAACACTAAGGTTTCTTTCAAGCCTAAAGATATGGCTGAAATGGATGACGAGCTTCGTGGACATTTTTCCGGTGAATCCGACCTCTTGGCTATGAATTATTGTGTGTATAATGCAGCGAGACCTTTGGCCGATGCGAACCGTAAAACAAAACCAACGGCTGATCATAAGACCAAAAGACGAATGCATCAACTTGCCATAAAGATAGGCTGGGCAAGACAGTACGCGTCCCGCATTCAATGTGTGATTGACTACATCACATCTGGCAGGAATTTTACCGCCAAGGTTCGAAAGTTCGCGCGCGAACTCCGGCCCCGTTATCATACACTTAACAAGTCAAAGTTGCTGACCATCAGCCAGCATATTGTTGAGAGAATACTTATACTATCAGACGCTAAGAGAAGTCTAGAGCGGAGGGAGAGGTGGGTCAGAGAAAATCAACAGTTTCTCTGCGACCCATCTCGACTCTTCCAAGACCCTCCAGTTACTGTCGAACACCCACCCAAACCAGAGGAGGTCGAAGTATTTTGGAGAGAAGTCTACGAAGTTCAGCATAGCCTGGACGAAGACTCAGAAAATATAAATAGCTTTAAGGAGTTATGTGTTACCCTTATAACACCTGATAAAGAATGCCCACCCATCACTACCGAGGAGGTGAAAAAAGTATTAAGAGGGATGAAGAACTATTCCGCACCGGGACCAGATTGTATCAAAACCTTCTGGTGGAAGAAGTTTTCTTCAACCCATCAGCATTTGGCCCGTATTTTCACCTCATATTTGAAGTCGGAAGAGCCGATTCCAGAGTGGTTGGTGGAAGGGCGCACAATACTCCTCCCGAAAATAGGAAACTTAGCTGACCCGAAGAACTACAGGCCAATAACTTGTCTGAGCACGCTTTATAAGATATTCACAGCTATTCTAAATGATAGGAATGTTCGGGCAATTGAACCTGTGTGGCAAGAAATGTATGAACAACGAGGCTCAAAGAAAGGCGTAGCCGGATGTCGGGAGAACCTGCTC
>NC_046660.1:143940281-143942534 GCF_010883055.1 Belonocnema kinseyi
CTTACATTATTGCCACTATCTCTAGCACTGCGCCATTCCGACGGGTACTTGTACGGCAAACCTGCAGATCGAAAGTACAAGGTCACTCATGTATTTTACATGCACGATCTTAAGATATATGCTAAAAACACAGAGCAACTGCATCTAGCTCTGGGGATTTTCGAACGATATCCTAAGGAAATTGGAATGGAATTTGGGTTAGACAAATGCGCCAAGGTTTATTTGAAGCGAGGAAAACCTAATGGCATCCCTGAAGATCTTGAGCTCGTTGATAGAAGCGCCATACGACACCTTTGCGCTGGAGAGACTTATACATACCTGGGCGTGCCACAGAGCCGCATTCAGGATGTGACATCTATAAAGGGTACTCTCCGAAGCAGATACAAACGTCTCATCCGACAGATTTGGTCTTCCGAACCTCCGGCGAGGAACAAAGTATCTGCAACGAACATGCTTGCCGTCCCGGTACTACTCTATTCATTTGGAGTAGTTCCATGGACGAATAACGAGCTCAGATTTCTTGATATCGGGACAAGAAAGGTTATGCACATGAACAAAAGCATGCATCTTAAGTCTTCCGTTCCGCGACTGTACATCTCACGCCGTCAAGGGGGTCGCGGAATATTGAGTCTTAAATGTCTTCATAACAGGATTATTCTGGGTACAGCACATAGAGTTGAAATGGAAGAGACCCTCTTCTTAAAATGGTCAGGAATCACGAAGAAGTGGGCAAAGGAGCATTTCTGTACAAAGCAGCGGAGGAGGCTGCTGAAACACTCGGACTTGACTTCAGTATTAGGGGTGAGCAAAATGCATCAAATATTATCTATCTCGAGTACTCACTCCTGAAAGCCCGGATTAAGAAAGCACAAGAGAAAAACTTTCATGAACAGCTCCTCGATAAAAGGATGCACGGTATCTTCCACAGAAATGTGAAGGATCAGTCAATGTCTTGCGAGCTAACGTTTGCTTTCCTTGAATCGCCCGGATTGAAGTCTGGTACAGAGGGTTTCATTTTTGCATGCCAAGACGGTGTCATTTCCACCTTAACATACCGTCGCCACATTTTGAGCCAAGACATTCCCGATGATAGTTTCAGGGCGTGTCATGCACTCCCCGAGCATTTAGCTTACATACTATCTAGTTGTCCAACTCACGCGGGAACGACCTACATTCAAAGGCACAATGCGCCACTAAGATTGCTTTATTACCATCTCTGTCAACAATATGCTAGAACACCTGCGGGAAAAATGTAGAAGGCGGTCGTCCTTGGGTCGCTCCGTGTTCTTAGGGTGCACGAGGCTTTTGCTGAATCGTCGTCTTGATTCCTTTACAGACTGTAACCAACTATCTCACGGTTGTGAGACGTGGTTGTGGCTGAAATTTTACCGCGATTTCGCTGGAAGCGGGTGCAATTTTTCAGATTAGCACCCGCTCCCGGCGAAATCCCGCGGCTGTTAGATGGCTCTGTAGTACTTTCCCCCGCTACACGTCGCTCAGGGGCCAAAGTTTGATCTATCTCTCTTACTCCTTTGTTGTTTTCCGAACGCCAGCACATGTGAAACCTAACCCATTAAGAACTGTTTGAGAGCTGATACAAAGATATTATACCGCTCCCCGTAGAAAGCATACATCGATATAGTTTGCCAAGAGCCACTTGGAGCGCTGTAAGCAACTCTCGGCTCACCTTCCAGACGCACCGATGGTAAACTTAGCTTGGACAAGAACCATTTGGATTGAAAGTAAATTGCCAATTAAAACATTTTTACATTTATAACTTTGCAAAACTTGGTTGTCTTAATAAATACCACAAATATAAGTCGATGAGTAATTTATATTATGGTTTCATATATTTTCCACTAATTCTAAAATTATTAATTATAATTTGCATTCAATATATTGTCTATTTATAGTTCTTTAATATTATTTAGTTCTTATTTTTATTTTTGTGTTATGCAATTTCTACGGATTTTTTTAGACTATTCGTCTAATCAAGTTTTCGTACGTATTTTCCAATTTCTTAATTATTATATATTCTAACGTTTTTATAAAAATATAATTATAATACCAAGTGATGGGAAAATTGTTCTTTCGATTTTTAGATGTTAAGACGACAGTTCCAAGCCAGATTATGTTTCGCATTGGCAAACAAAATTAGACGAACAGAATTTCACTGGCACATTCATAAAAATATCATATTCCATAAAATATATTTTAGAAAAAACTTTAAATCATTATAATTGATACAGCTGA
>NC_046660.1:143942634-143945910 GCF_010883055.1 Belonocnema kinseyi
TGTAAACTTCCCGAAATAACAAAATGCTGAAACCTGAAAATTCCGAATTAAAAAATTCTAGAATAATGAAATTCTGGACAGTTTACAATATTATCGAATTTGAAAATACCCGAATAATAAAACTCCAGGCCAAATGCTGTCTAATGATAAAATATACAAACTAGTGAGCTTCAAATGAAACAAACCTTGCAGGATTCAATGCAGGCCGATTTAACGCGACTTTTATTTTTATTTGTTTAAATAATAATTTTATTTTTGCGAGCGTTTTCTGTACTGTACAAAAATAAAATGGACATTTTCATACAACTTTTTTTATCCGAAAATACATTTGTTCAATTATTGTTATTTTTAATTCAAAAAATAATTTTTAGAAAGTTTAAACATTAAAAAAGTTTTTTCCTCGGTAAAAATATTTTATTATTCTATTAAAAAAATTTTTTTAACGAACTATTTTTTAATTGTTCAAATTAGAGAGTTGTCTAGTCCTGATATTATATAATTCGGAAATTTTCTGTCGGAAATTCTTAAATTCGGTAAGATTGTAAATTGTCGAGAATTTTCCAATTCGGGACTTTTATATTTCGACAATGCATTGTCGAAATATAAAAGTCCCAAATTGGAAAATTAAAAACAAAATTCACACATCACTGTAAAAATTCCAAAATTATAACATTGCAATGTTATAATTTCGGAATTTTTACAGTGATGTGGGAATTTTTTTTCGGAAAAAGCGACTGAAAAATCCCGAAAAATAAAATTCCTGACACTGTAAAATTCGTAAATTGAATGATAACCAAAGAATAAAATTCGCAAAATTATAAAAGTCCCGAAATATAAAAGTTGAATTGGAGAATTCACGAAAAATAAATAAAATTCGGGACAATAAGATATTACCGAATTTGAAAAATACCTAAAGGAAATGGCTGAATTATAAAATATCCTAACTAGAAAATTCATGAATTTAAACAATTCAAAAAATTGTTTATTAAATATTATTTATTTATTGAAAATACAATATTCGAATATATATTTCTATATGAAAAATTTTGTTAGAAAATGTGCGTAGTATTTAAAAAAATATTAAAAAGTTCTGAAAAATCGAATTTTTTATTAATAAAAAAAAATAATAAAAATAAGTTTTGATATAAATCGTTGTTGAATTGAATCCTGCAAAGTTTGTTTCAAAAACGTTCTTATGTAGGTACGAAGAAAATTTAGGCAGAACATTTTTTTCTTTCAAAGCGCACGTGTTTTTTAATGTATTTTTTAATACAATTTTTATAAAATTATTATTCAGGTGCTGGAGATTTCATTTTCTGGGATTTTTCGTTCACCCCCGACGGGATTTTTTTCAGCGGTGCCATATTTTTATACCTCCTCTTAAAATTATGTAATTTTTCAAAATAAAAAGTCAACATTTAAAAACATTTCAAAATCATCAAAAGTATCTATTCTCTTTTAAATTATTTCAAGTCATTTAAAATTATTTTAAAAAATTTTCGGAACTTTTAAATGTCTTTTAGACTGATTCCCATTTATCCTAAAATTTTTGTAAAATCCTTCACCCAAAATTGTTTAAAGAGCTTCCAGATTTTTTCTACTATTGTAAATCTTTTGAAATGTTTTGAAATATTTTTAAACATTCTTTTTGAGTTATGTTCTTTTTCAAAATAAAAAATCATTTTAAATCTGCCCAGAAATTTTTATTCTTTTCCTAGTATTTCAAAATTCTTGAGGAGCTCCAAATTTTGTTCTTTTCTTTGTAAAATTCAGAAACCTCCAGTTTCTTTGATTTTTTTCTAAATTAATGCTTAGTTAAATGTTCTTTAAGAATCAA
Organism: Belonocnema kinseyi; assembly: GCF_010883055.1. Classification (NCBI taxonomy): domain Eukaryota; kingdom Metazoa; phylum Arthropoda; class Insecta; order Hymenoptera; family Cynipidae; genus Belonocnema; species Belonocnema kinseyi. The sequence continues at coordinate 143,944,472 of NC_046660.1, forward strand.
AATGAAATACTTTTAACTTCGAAATACAAATGAAAAAATTAAACAATTATAATCGTAACATTCCAAGTTTAAATTAGTCACTCTGAAATTGTGACAATTCATTTTCAAATTATTTACTATTGAAAATTGTTTTTTTTTATTTCCAAACCAAATAGATTAAAAATGGAATATTTTATACGGAAATAATACTTCAAAAAGATTTTGAAATTGAATAAAGGCGTTCATTTAAGAAGCCATTAATTTCAACTTTACACTTGTGTCACTACTAAGACTTTGCAATTAAATTAGTTCAAATTTTAACTTTCAAATATGTAAATTATATCATTTTGAACAGATCCAAAATCACCTTGTAAAATCAATCACTGTTTAATTTTTAATACTCGAACTGAAGTTCAATTTTCAAATTTACTTTCATTTTCTGATTTATCCCGGTCGCGAGTCTAGCTTAATATTTAAAACAACTTTCATTTTTTTGAAATTGTAATTTTTCGGTTGTAACTTACGGGACAATAATTTTATTCTTTGAAAGATTTTCTACAAATCTTGTTGATAATTTCCACATTCTCATCAAAAATGAATCGGTATTAGTTTTTTATGAAAAATAACTTTTTCGGATTTTATCAAATGTCGACGTTTTGAGGCTCCGTGAGTCAGAAAAACAAGTTTTTACGTCGGGCTCTGTTTGTCTGTCCGGCGTCGTCGTTGTTGTTGTCTGTATACCGGATAATTTTCAAAAGACTGGTCCGATTGGATTGGGCTTTGACACACTGCTCGAGGGACCAAAAAGAAAGATCGAGTTCGTTAAACAGCCATTTTTGATTGAAATCCAAAAAGTTGAAGCTTTTTCAAAATTTTTGAGACCACTTTTTTTTCAAAATTTGGAAATTTTATCGACAGCTATTTATGGTACAAAAAAATATAAACAATTTATCCTGACAACTTTTTTTGATAAAATCAAACTTACCAAAGTTAAAGGATATTTTCAAAATCCAAAAAACCAAACGAAAATGGACATTTGAAGCAAAAAAAGCTTGATATGGAAAAAAGTCAAAAGACGAAAAACGCTACTTTTTCAAGATCCCATGATTATTTTATCACATTCTCATCCATAATGAGAAGAGTTTTATGCAAAAATTGATTTTCGCGAATTTCATTAAATTTCGACTAATATACAATATTTTTTCTTCAATTAAATATTTGCAATAAAAGTGTTTCGAAGAGATTTTTTTTAAATCTTTCGGGGAATAAAATTAGTATTTATAGGTCGACAAAGGTTTGCTTTACCAAATTTGGCTTTCGTCTAAATTTTTCCAGTTGTTTTCACTACAGTACAATTTACGTTTGCATCTCGGGCGAAGAAATCCATTCTATTGTTTGACAAATATTCTTTGTAAATCAATATTTTTCACAGAAAATTATCCTGAGTGACAGAACGAAAT
>NC_046660.1:143946010-143955383 GCF_010883055.1 Belonocnema kinseyi
ACTAAATAATTTGAGAGGTTTCAATCTAAAATTATCGAACACTTTCCATTCAAAAATTCAGATGAAATATTTAAATAGATTTAAATTTGAAATTATTCAGTATATCCTGATGACTACAAATTTAAAATGTTTAAATTATTAAGGCTTTAAATATTTTTGAAATTGCTGTTCTGGAGACTTAATAGCACTTATTTTTTTATTAAGAAATCACAACAAAGATTGTTGAAAAAAAGTTTTTAAAAGAGTTTTAAAAACCTTTAAAAAGGTCAGAGGTTTTAATAGTTCAATATATGTGATAGAATCTCTTTAAATATGAAATTAGACTATACTTTTTCATGTTTGAGCTACAATTATTCCATTTCAGAGTTATAAATTACAGTCGTGAAAGACCAATAAAATGTTTTAATTAATTTATATATAAAACAAAAAACCTTTGTATAATTCAATCTAAATGCACCTGCAAAAATTTAATTTTAAATGCGTTGAATTCCAGGTATAGTTTAAAAAGAAAGCTGAAAGCAAAGGGTCGACTTTCAAAAGAAGCGAAAGAAAGTGACTCGCTGGATTGCAAATGAACATGGAAAATGGTGTATTGTCCCATTTTTAAATTTTAAATTTAAACTTTTTCGCCTTTTAATAATTTCGGAAAATTTCGAAAAATTTTGAAAATTCAAACAATAAGGCTGTAGTCTGAAAATGAAGCAATTTTAACGTTAAAATGCAAATTCCTAAACTGAAGGCCTAAAAATTTTCAAATTTTACAATTAGTGTTATGTAAATTGTATTGGTATCTTAAAAGAGTATAAACAGTTCTTAAATTAGTTTATACATTTTCTGCAGTTTACCTTTTTTTCATACCTAGATGTCAAAAAAGCATACCCAATTTTTTCAAATTTTAATCACTTATTTTCTAAGAAAATCACCCCTGTTTACCAGTCAGTGAAATGGATTAGAAAAAAATTGCCAAGACCCAAGAATAAAAATTGGATGTACAGCGAATTTTTAAATTTTTAATTGAGATTATCGTTAACTTTGTGATATCAAAAATTCCATACACATTTCTTTTTAATAATACTTTAGGAAAAAATCAACAAGATCGAGCGCCGAAATTATAATTAGAGCAAATTTTCTGTAACTCTATGGGGACGGCTGAAATATCCCGAAAAATAAAATTCCCGACTCGGTAAAACTCCCTGTCCCAAAAAATACAATTCCAAAACTAATAAAATTCCTGAACAGTTTATAATATTAACGAATTTGAAAATTCCCAAATAATAAGACTCCCCAAATAAAATTGTGTCTTAATCAATATTAATTATTTATTAAAAATACGATAATAAAATATTGTTATCAAATAAATTTTTGTTTAATATTTAAAGTATTAAAAATTATTGTTTGAATTTAAAATTAAAATTATACAAAAAATTTTACCGAAAAATTAATATATAAAAACACGTGTTTTTTAATTAACATTTCGATTTTTCAGAAGAACTTTTGTGATTTAAGAAATACTATATACATTTTCAACCAAAATATCTTATCCAGAAATATATTTTGTTTTAATTATTATTTTAAATTTAAACAATAATGTTTAAATACTTCAAACATTTAAAAAGTTGTTTCTTTGGTATAAATATTTGATTATTTCAATTAAAAAAAAAATTGTCAAAGAAAAATGCTTTTAGCACTTGTTTATCTTGAAATGTCTCTCTATAATACTTTTTTTTAAATTAAAAATATGATTTTTCGAGAACATTTTTTTTATAATTAAAAAAAGACTGTACCGAAAACCTGGATCAAGCTTCAGATCTGAAAAAATTCAGCAATAAATACATGTCAAACTTTTCTAACCTCAAAAAATTTTTCTACTGCTTTACCGTCATATTTTACGAAGAATGAGAAAACAAGAATTCGACTTCGTAGTACGATGAGAGCAGCACCTCGATAGGGCAGAAAATGTGATGTCCTATATATAATTCCCCACTCTGATGCCCCGTACCGCTTCTACGTTTATAATATCTTTGGCTGATATCTAATTTGTTGTCATCATTTTCGACCTGGTGATTATCGTTGTAGTACACAACTGAACACTAAAAGAGGGAGCGGTACCTTCTGTATTATTACCATAAAAACAGAGTAATATTTTAAGAAAGGAACCTGCCGATAAGAAAATTGATGTCGAAAATGATGACAACATTTAAATGAAAACTGCTTTCAAACATACTTTCATCTTTCGTTTTTCCTTAGAACATGTTTTTATGAAAAAGCAATAGAAAAACAAGCAGAAATATATAAATAATTATTCCGGTAATTATTTATGTATTTTTATTTGTTTTTCTATTGGTTTTTTCAATTTATTAAGTTTTTTAATTACATTATCTACAAATCATCTGGATATAACCTCAAGCATCTATTATCTTATCTTAAAAACCTGCGGACTCGTTTGATGGCACCACCGTCGATTTCGGTCTGCACCTCTAAAGCATTGAGTGACCACAGCCTGTCCGAACGTATCCAAGCATTGAGTACGAAGCGCGGAGTCGTCAATGTGCATAACATACGAGTGACGTACTCACTGCTTAATTACCATCTTTTTACTTTCTCATCCTAATCAGAAGGTATTGGATTTTTGTGAAAAATGACTTTCGCAGAATCCATCAAATGTCGACGTTTTGAGGCTCCCTGAGTCAGAAAAAAAAATAGTTTGTACTTCGGTACCTGTCTGTCTGTCGTTGTCGACGTCTGTATACTGGATACATTTTGAAAAACTGCAAAGAGATTGCGTTGTGTTTTGGCACACAGTTTGAGCGACCAAAAAGAAAGATTCAGTTCGTTAGCCAGCTATTTTTGATAAAAAAATCAAAAAGTTAGAGCATTTTGAAAACTTTAGAGACAATAGTTTTTTAATGTTTAAAAATTCTACGTACTACAAATCGTATTTATTATAAATTTGAACAATTTATCCTGACAACATTTTCCATAAAAAGAAAATTTCCAGATTTACAGCATTTTCAAAATCCAAAAATTAAAATTAAAATTTTAATCCAAAAAACGCACGATGTGAAAAAAGTCAAGAGAAAAAAACTTTGATTTTTGACAGCCCTACAAGATTAACAAAACAACCTTTTGAATTTTATTGAAAAATCGGACATTCAAATTTGAATGGCACAAAAAATAATCAAAAATTCCATTTTGCGGTCATAGTATGCAAAATACGAAAAAAGATGAAAACACAGAAACTATGCACCCAAAAAAGATCCGAAAGTTCTATATTAAGTACTTTTTGATTCAACGAGTAGTTTTTTTTTATTCATGAAAAATGACATAAATAAACAAATTAATTTTTTGGACAAAAAGACAAAAGGTACAATAAAATGTTTAATAAAAAATTATTTTTCAATCAGATCTGTAAATATGCTTTTACCTTTTTTTTCTCACGAGACACGTGACGTGGGCACAAAATATCACAATGTCGTCAATAGTTCACAATAACTGATTTTTTCTTTACTGAAAGAACGACAAATTAAATTATAAAAAGAACAGTAGCACCTGAGAAAAATGACAACAAAAAAGTGTTTGCAGTGATGCCAATGTTGGCACCCTGTGCTACTGCGCTTGCCTTCGGATTGCGCGCTAGTTGGCCGCACTTCGTGCGCAATTCAAAATTACTTTAAAAACAATAGTTGTAATTTAAATAAATAATTATTAAACAATGAAGAAGAATGTATATAAATTGTGTAACTTTTTATTTCAGGCAATTGATTTCTCATTGTTTTCGAGATTACAAGTACTGTTATTGTCTTTGACAGTTTGTATGAGTAGGTTGTGGTTTTGAAAGGAAATACTCTTACATAAACGATACTTACCTCATCACTCTAATTCTGATTCATTCTTAAACAATTGTCTTAATTGTTTTTTATTTCTTTTTGGGCCTTTTAGCGAAAGGTTTATTTTCAATAAATACAGTTTAACCTGCCGGTGCCGGCAATGGAGCAATTTTGCCGGTGCTTGCAACGGAACAATCTTGTCCGTGCCGACAACATTGCTCGTTGGGGACTTTTTATCCGCCGGGTTTAAAGTTCCGAAAAGCGTGTATTGATGTATTTTTCATTCACTGCTTACGAATATGGTGATGAAATTTGGAGAAAAAAATACATTTTGAAGTCAAATCTTCAAAAAAAAAAAAAAAAACTACGTCACTAACGTACTGATACTGGTGTATTTCGATGCATTCATTATGAACAATGGACATGGAACTTGCATAGCGAGAAAAGAGCGACATGCGTGCGATGCGAGGCGCAGCGAGAAAGGTTAGGTTATAAAAGTGAGCGTGGTTTAAGGGCATGTGATACTTACAGTTTCCCCGGCTTTTATTCCACAAAAATAAACATTTTTAAAAACTGAATTCGGAGATGCTATAAAATATCATAACGGACGTCCCCAGACTGTTTTTTGAGGGATAATAACAAAAAAATTTATTGTGCTAAATAAAAATTTTATGCATATGCATTATTTTGAGGTTACGTCGTTTTTCATCTCTGCCTTTCCGACAATCTGGAAATTATTTATGAAATAAACTTTTTTTGATTGGCTGCAAATAAGGTTAGTTCCGGGAGATTAGTTACTATGTTTATTTGTAAGTCCAAAGTTTTCGGCCAAAAATATTGTGTAGTTTGGAAGTAACGCTCGCGTGAATTGTAACACACATAATCTCGAAATATACACGCAAGTTGTTAGCAATTTCAAACAAATTTTGATAACAAAAAACACAAAAATGTGTGCGGGGACATCCGTTAGCATGTTGGCTATCATTTCCCAGATTTTGAAGGCAAAATATCTTTTATCCTAGGAAAAAAGCCGGGGGAATCTAACACTGAAAAAATCGATACTATTTCCTAAGCGCTATGCAAATTAATTACATTTTGCTAAATTAAAACTTTTTTTAATTAACCTACAAAAAAAGTGTGTAAGGACGTCCGTTAGCATGTTCGCTATTATTTCACAAATTTTTAAGACAAAATATTTATTATTATAGAAAAAAAGCCGGGGGAACCTAAAACTGGTAAAATCGACAATTTTCTAAGTACCACATGCCCTTAAATATGGTTTTTGCGGCTACCAATAGTGTTTACACTTAAAAAATCTAGGATTTGAAAATTTAACATTGGAAGTTATGTTTTCAGGTATTTCCATGTCCATTGTTCATAATAAACGCATCGAAATACACCAGTAGCAGTACGTTAGTAACGTAGTTTTTTTGAAGATTTAACCTTCAAAATATTTTTTTTTCAATTTTCATGACCATCTTCGTGAGCAGTATATGAAAAATACAGCACTACACGCTTTTCGGAACTGCACACCCGGCGAAGAAAAGCCAGCAATGAGCAATGTTGCCAGCACCGACAATATTGTTCCGTTGGCGGTACCAGCAAAAATGCTCCGTTGCCGGAACTGGCAACATTTTTCCGTTGCCAGCACCGGCAGGCTGAACTGTATTTATTGAAAATATTCCTTTCGCTGAAAGGCCAAAAAAGAAATAACAAACAACGAAGATAATTGTTTATAAATAAAACATAATTAGAGTGATGAGGTAAGTATCGTTTTTGTAAGAGTATTTGCTTTCAAAACACAACCTACTCATACATAGCTGTCAAAGACAATAACAGTACTTGTAATCTCGAAATCAATGAGCGCCCTCTCAACTTTTATTCACGCTCATAACCCTACCATTTTTCATCATCAAAACCTGTAATGTAAAGAACAATTATTTTCCTAATATTTCTAACAACAAACAATGTACATTCCTTCTAAGACAATTAATAATATTTATGACATTTAAACATGAACACATTTTTTCAAACAATGGCTTCAATATTCACGCATGCAGAGTCATCAAATGCAACCAGTTAAAACCTTCACTTCGTTTCATTTGCGTAAATATAAATTTATTCTTTAATTGCTTTTCAGTGAACATTTCTATTTTTCATTTGTCTACAAACAATCTTTTTCTTATTTAATCACTCTCCTTCTGAAAAATAACCTCCAAAACAATGAGCAACCTGTCCAATTTTAAGTATATACACACAACCTTACCATCCGTAACCCTCAATACTTATCATCAGTAAAAAAATTATTTTCCGAATATTTTCAGGAAAAAAATGTACATTAATTCTTATAAAATTATTAATGTTTATGGTGTTTCAACATAAACGCATAATTATTTCTCCACTTCTTCACAATTCACAAATGCAACTCAAACGGTCACTTCACTTCTGTTTCATTGATCAACAAATTATTCAATTACTATTAAGCCAGAATTTTGACAAGAAACATTTAATTAGGCGTATTTAATATAATTCTTTTGTAATTTTAAACTTTACGCGGCAATAAATAGGTTTAGTAAGGTCACGCCACCAATTGTACACTTCTGGCTTCATACTCTAGCTTTTTGATATACGCACGACCATCTTTCGAACACATTTTACCATTGTGCACAAACTATACCTTTTTATTCGAAAACATTGATTTATTTTATTTAATTATGATTTTATTATGATTCTAACCATTATTTTAATAAATCTGCAACAAACATGATAATATTAATACGATTCAATATCATTGGTTTTATGAACATAATACTTCCACAAAAGCAATTCAATCGACTTCATTTACCGAATCTTGTGTACGCAATTAATTACTATTCATCTGCTAGAAAATTATAGTCGGTAGATAGCATTCAAATGACTCCAACTTTCGATGTCACCTGATGCAATTCAATGGCTTTGCTTTGTTCCCAATCTTCACTCGCTGGAGAGAATTAAATTGTCTCCAATGTTCGCGTTTGCCTCACGGTATTAAACACTATTAAGTTGACTTCAATGTTAATCGTCCAAATCATTATTAAAATGTATACACTTTTTAGTTGAAATTTTGATCACGTTAAATAGAATTGAAATTGGACACAATCCTTTCCCGATAAAAGGTATTAAAACGTATATTTCAAATATACGATTGATTATGCATTTAAAACTGTTCAAATTCTACTATATGTGTATACATATTTATTCAATTCAATTAGTTCGTTCTTACCGGGATATGATACCATCAACGTTTTTCGATGAGTACGTAAGTTCTTTTAATGCTAATTTTAAAAGAGTTATTTTTTTCTCTGAAATACGTAGAAAGCTATCAGAATTTTATCAAAACTACGACAAAATATGATTATTTAAGAAAATGCTCGTGCTTTTTCGGTTTTACACGAGGCTGGACTTCGTAGCACTTAACACAGCTACGTTTGAATGTGTCGCTCTCAGATGGGAGATTGGTGGGGGCCGAAAAATCCCACGTTTTGGAGACTCTGCTCGCGGGCAAACCGCAAGGATCTAAGGACCAAACACTAGCAATGACTAGAAGAATCTCTCTTCTAGTTCAACTCTAGATATTTGGTAGTAATTTCGGTCATTTTGAAAGTGTTTAAATCACTTATAAGAGTCGAAGTCTCCGCGTTTCGCCTAAGAGTCTTCCGATTTTTTTCATTCTTCTGAGGAGAGAAAATTATTTCAAACAGATTCCACTTGAATTTCGAGCATTTGATTTAATTTCAACAATTTCCCAGCTTTCAAATTTTAAAGAAGTATCTGTAGGCGAATAGCCTCGTGGTTTTCCATGAACGCTAGTCCAGGGAGCAGACGAATTAAAATTTGAAGGTTTTCTTATTCTCTAGAAAAGAGACAATATTTCTAACAATTTTAAAGAGAGTTTCTTAAAGGGAACCTACGTGTTTCCACAAAAATTGTGATTTTCTCTCTCTCTCTCTCTCAGTCGCGTCGTGCTTTGGTTGCTCTCGCTTTATTGTTCGCGCTGAGAAGCCGGGGACCTGAAGTATGTCTTACCTCTCTGTGGATCTATAGACTATTTAATGATCAGTTGACACCTTGAGTGTGACTTTCACAAACTATCCGAGATTTAAAACGGAAGGATGAAAATCCCACAAAATCGAGAAAAAATCCCCTCTAAATTATTCCATCGTATCTGTTTTTCGGATAGTACTCTGTAATATTTTCAGACGTTTAGACCCGAGGTTCTCCTTGGACTCCAGACCAGGTAGTCAATATTATAATAGGCAAGACTAGATTAGAAGAGAAATTTATAGAAGAATAGTCCTGGGGCTCTCCTTGGGAACTAGTCGAGGGAGTGAATCTCTTACGCGTATCTCAATTCCAGCTACGATTTCTGGATAATTAAAACGAAATAGAGGTGTGTGTTCCGATAAGGTTAATTATCGATGAAAAATTAATTAATAATTAAACGTTTTGCTTAATTGCTATGAAGATTATAGTATCATAAGAATATTCACACGTGATCCTCTTTATAGATAAAGAGTGATAATAAAGAAATTAGACTACACCTGAAATATAAAAATTTAATAATTGATAATCACAAATTTACATGTAAAAAGAGAATCGGCTCCAGAGAGCGTCTTTTATTTTACGTATTTCGCGTTACTTGCCATAGTTTAGCTAGATGATAGGGACTAAACTGTAAAAGCATAAGCTAGGTTTTTTATGAATAAATTTATATTGTAAAAACGGAATCTTACGTCTTCTTGCATGAGTTCCCTTTTTATTTCATTATTATTTAAAATTATAGATCACTCTAATTAATTGCATGCACAATTAATTGTTGCGGACTTCGAATAACTGGTACTAGGCAGTCTGATAAGTACCTGAAAATTCTAAGAGATGGCATTAGTATTCACTAATGTGGACCATTTTCGTCGAGCTTGATCCTTCAAATGACGCCTGTCAAAACTTCAGCCATTTATGTTTACGCATTTTCAAGTTACAGCACTGAGAAGCGACTAACCTCCGAGTTTTTTTTAATATGGAAAAATCTGAGTTTCGAGTTTTGATCAAACACTACTATCTTCGCAAGAAAACGATATCCGAGACCAAGGCCAAGCTGGCTAAGTATTACCCGGACTCTGCACCGTCGATTGGAACGATTCATAAGTGGTTTACCGAGTTTCGTTGTGGCCGTATGAGCACAGTTGATGCTGAACGATCTGTGCGCCCAAAAGACGTCACTACACCAGAAAATATCGAAAAAATCCATGATATGATGTTGAATGATCCCAAAGTGAAATTAAAAGAGGTAGCTAATGCTGTACGCATATCATTGGAACGTGTGGACAATATCGAGCATTCAGTTTTGGGCATGAAGAAGCTCTACGCGCGATGGGTGCCGCGTTTGCTCACAGTCGACCAAAAAGCTAAACTCCTGAGTCAACGCAACAGGCAAAACAGTGGGTTCCACCGGGCCAAAGTGCTCCGAAGCGTCCAAAAACGCAACAATGGGTCGGAAAGGTTATGGC
>NC_046660.1:143955483-143958391 GCF_010883055.1 Belonocnema kinseyi
AAAGGGAAAAGGATTAAACAACCACATCAGGGTCCTATTAGGATCAGGAAAAATAAAATCTGAACATTATTTTGTAACATCTAAATAAGCAGTACCAGACCAAGCTACACACAAAAAATTGCAATAGATATTTGATATAATAGTTTTTAACATACAATGTAGAAAATTTCGCATTGTCGTCTGTGCACAAATGTGTAAGGTAAAACAAAAACCGAGCTCGGAGGTTTTTTTAAATACAAATATAATAACCCACCCAATTGTATATGATGAATTCTTTCTTTCTCGGGGTTGAATATTAATCGAAAACGCGCTTCCAGTACAAACTTCATTTGAGAATCGGTCACTTTGTACAAGATACGTTGGCACGAGAAACCGAACTTTGCACGCAGTTCCTTCAAAAATGAGATTTCGAGCAAATTGTTTTAACACAACATTTGATTTATTTTTAAACTCTTATTCATGAGAGTGTAATGTAATCGTCTAAATTTTCGATCTCTGGTTTCTAACGGAACCTTACGTCTCGGCTCTCACAAAATTAAGGTTAAGTTCGTTAAACAGATATTTCCAACCAAAATTAAAAAATTTAGAGCCTTCTCAAAATTTGATTTTTTTTCAAATTTGATAAACATTAAAGTTTCTTATAGATAGGTAGTCAATGGAAAATTATCCAAATAAACTTTTCAATTTCAATAAAAAATAGGAAAGTTATATACTTTTGAAACTTTTGAAAATGTCCAGAAAAATGAAAAATAAATATTTTGCGGTTAGATTAGGAAATTTCGTTTAAATTCGTCGCTAGATATTAAGTATATTTAAAAACTATCTTAGTTAAATTGTTTAATTAGACAAAAATTCTAAAAGTTAGAGCTTTTTCAATATTTAAATAAAATTTGTTGTGAGTTTTATAAATTTTTGTAAAATTTTATGGTACACAGCAAAGAGATATGCAAATTATCCCAGTTACATTTTTAAATTCGATAAAAACTCGAAAAGTTATATGCTCTTCAAAATTTAGAAAATTGGCATTAAAAAGGGAAATTATTTGTTAATAGGTTAAGAAATATCAATCTAAATTTCTACTTTAAATAAAATATTTGTATTAATATTAAATATATATTCCTTATATTGATGAAGTTTTTTAATTGGACAAAAATTATCGGGCACGAAACGCGAGGCAATATATATAAAAAAGCAACCTTGATTCTGATTCGGTTAAAAGTAAACCTACTTGAAAAAAAAACATTTTTTAAACAAATAAACTTTCCGTTAATAATTAAAAATTACTTTTAAATTATATTTTCATACTAGAAAAATAATAATAATTCTTGGCAAAATAAAAATAAAAGTATTCGAATATGTAGATTTCGTGCAGAATTGGCACTTTTATATAGATTACATAAAAGTATATATATTTTCTAATATTCATACTAAATTTTATATAGCGAACCTGATAATGCGAAACAAAAAACTATTTGTCGTACTCCTGCCATTCTTTGTTATTTAAAATTTCGCGCTAATGGCAAGTACGCTGACCTGCCGAGGAGGCCGCTGCGCGGAAACACTTGCGCGGTGACAATTATACACCAGGTGCAAGCAACTTGTCCAAATCTAATATCTTTTTCAATTAAAAAAAAATAATTAAAAATTCGCCAGCAAACACCGATAAATGCCCAACAAACGATTCCATAAAGAATTTTTGGAAAATATAAAAAACCAGAACGCTAGCAAACATTTCTTTTGTGCTAGTGTGAAGTTTCCAGCCAAAACTTTAAATAATAATAACTTTCGCAAGTTTAACCAACAAACGTCGAAAGGTGACTTTAAAAAAACAGTCAAACGACCGACAAACGATTACAAAAAGAAAAAATTCCATATTTCCACATTAGTGAAAATTGGGGTGCTAACTTCACAAGGAGTACGTTCAAGACGACCACACGTGTGCACACGGGTGCACTCAAAGCCGTTCCTTCAACTTTGCTGAACAGCTTCGGAGTGCACCCGTGTGCACACGTGTGGTCGTCTTGAACGTTCCCAAGGGTGAGTGTTTGGTCTGTGACGAACAGCTGTGTCACAACCCGGGTATCGCGACGGGTATATTTGTCGCGTTATTACCGACCGGACTCGAAATAGGTGCGGATACGTTTAAAAATCAATACCTATGAAAATAGGTTTGTGAAAAATAAATAAGTTTGCGCAAAGACGAATATTTGTACGTCTCTAATTTTACAATTTATTCATGGAAAAGTAATTTTTTACAATTGTTGAAAATAATTCCGAGTTTAAAATGTGAACGACTACTCCCAGAGACGAGAGAGAGAAGAGGCGACTTCTCAATTCAAAGGGAAGTCAAAATCTAACTTCGAAATTTTCCGGCTTGGATTTCCGAGGCCTCCGAGGATCTGTAGCAAGAGTTCCATATCTCAATATCCTACTTTTGGGGGTTTATTTTAACCAATAAAATTATTGGGTCCTTCCTTTAGAGGAGAGCCTTTATTATTACACCATTAAGCCATTTCCCTTTCGGGGTAGGCGTGACTCACTCGGCAGGGGAAAGGAGTAGTGTGTGGATGGGATAGAGATTTTTCAGATTGATCCAGAATTCTCGTGCTATTTATGTAAATAACACGTTCGTTCCGCAACACTGCTCCGACCCAGGTTGCTGATCAATCTCTCTAGCAATCACCCCAAGCGAAGAACCTCACGAAGCCGTTATGTAAGGTTCCCCACTTGGGTCCATTAGTGGCCAAGGTCTTTGGTTTCAGGCGTCATTCACTCTACTGACACTCTTTTTATTAACTATTTGCCACCATACTTTCCTGTCCTGGCATACTTCTCTAGCTTCTTTTATGTCCATGCGTTTTTTCATGCAGGCCCTCGTGTTTCTGTGACTTCTTATGTCTCTTCTAAG
>NC_046660.1:143958491-143971826 GCF_010883055.1 Belonocnema kinseyi
TACCTTGTCAAAAGCTTTTTCTAGGTCAACAAATGCACAGAAAACTTTTTTTCCTACTCTCAAACTTTTTTCTGTTATTTGCCGTAAGCTAAATATTTGACCTTTGATTTAAGAAAACCCAATCAGAGTCAGAGTGACCACGTGTTCCCCCTTCCTAACTTTTCTTGGGAATTCCTCATTGTCCTTATAAACCCTCGGGGTCGCGCCCAGCTGTCAGCCACACCCACTCGAGATCTGAAGCGCCCCCGCTCTTAACACTAAGGGTTGTTATGAAAATCAACAAAATTTGTAAATGTAAGACCTAGGAAAGGAGAGTGTCAAGAAGAACAATTTTAGTTCTACATATTTCGTTGCTGAGGGCCTGCGTGCACTTTAACAGATTTTTCAGAAAATTGTCCCGGATTTTGCCAGATGTCTGAACATTTGTTATTTTATTACTGTTCTTATTTGAAAAACGTGAGAAAGTATTGAGTTCAAAGCTATTTTACCCAGTAACGACATTTAAGAGAGATCAAAGGTTACATATTTGCCTTTTTCTGAGATTTTTTTTGGTATTTCCTTATTTTTAGGAGTTACTAAAGCCTCTCCTATGTAGATACCGGGTCCGGCCTGAGTTCTTTTCAAATATCTCGTTTACAAATTTGTTCCTATAATAGGCAATGTAACAAGTTTTTTGGTCCTTGGAGGTAAATTTAAAGTGCTGTGTTTTTCTAAGGGTGTGGTGTTTTCATTAAAAATTAGTTCCTTGGAATTTTCTTCAAAATTTAAGCTTGCTTCTTGGGATTTTAAAAATTCCATTCCCAAAATTCCATCTTCTTTGAGCCTGAAGTGTTTAGGGACTACTTGGAATTTTACTTGGGCCTCTTTTACTGATAACGTTACCTCTCCTATTGTAGTTATAATTCCCTTCCCAATTCCAATAAGATTGTAAAGCTTATTTTTATTAATCGGGCTATCATTATTAATTGAGTTTATTTTTATTATATTCAGATCGGAACCAGTATCTATCAACATCTCAATCCTTTTCCTCGTTAAACCATGACTTTCGAGGAAAGTAGTGGGGGTTTTCAATGTTTTTGAGACGTTGAGGCTACAAATGACCCTACGGGTTTCGCTCCCTTTTGATTCGTCTCAACTGCGTCGACGGAGGGGCCTTCCAAAAAAAAAATATTTTTCTCAATGTCATATCCCCTTTTTGCAAGGCAGGACTCTTCATAGTGATTAGGACCGCCGCAGAATTCGCACTTACGAATAAATTTTCGCGTCTTACTATAACGCCTGTTCATGTAGATCTCTGGACATTCACGTTTGAAGTGTCCAGGTTTTCCACATTAAAACATGTACGAGCATTCTCAGGCTGTTGCCATCTCTGAGTAGCCTTAGTTTTTACAACATGGTGCACACCTTGGTACCTCGACAAGTATCCGGGGGGTTGCTTAATATAAGGTCACGAAGGCTGTTTCATACCTATCCCTGTCATATCTTTGGCGATTCTAATCATATTTAAATACTTCAGTTCATTGGCAATTATGACTGCAGCATTTATAGCATCTTGTAGAGCTTGGATATAATTTTTTCTAGAAACTCTACTCTCGATTTCCACGTGCAAACCACGAATAAAACAAGAAACGGCATTTTTGTTAGCTCCTAGTGTCATGCCTGGTACGGCATCGGGGGAAAAACATTGCTCAATGACATCTACATTTTTTCTCAAGAGTTCACTCAGCCTTATCCCATATTGTATGACGGTCTCATCCGCTCTTTGCAGGACGTTCGACATTTGTGCCTGGAGTTGGCTTAAATATCGCTTAGGACTGAAAGCTATTTTTAGAGTGTTTAGTAGAGAATCTAAATTTACAGGCTCCGAATTATTTTTCAAGTTAAGATCGGCATCTCCCTTTATCCTGGTCCTTATCAATTTAAGTAAAAAGGGACATCTCCGGGGTGTACGGACTGCTCAGTCAATTTGCAGTCTCGTATAAAACTTATAACGGGTGGGGTTTTTCCGTCAAAGGGGGGTACCATGTCTGAAGCTATTTTTAGACTAGCGTAACGGGGCGGAGTGTTTTGTGCATGTTCTGGCTGTGGATTCACAGAAGGCGCACTTAATGTGGGCGTGCCAAAGGGGACGTTTTGGGAAATTGGATTCATGTTTGAGGGTTGGAGCAAGCTTCCGAGATTTCCTTGAAATTGATAGGGTTGTATTTCGCCATTCTAGCTAATTGAATGCAAGATTAAGGGAGTGGAATTGACTCCGGATTCTTCTCCATTTGTAGAGTAATCGAGTTTGTCAGATAGAGGGACCATATTGGGATCAGATTGCATGTTATTATTCCCGTTTTGGACGTGATTAGGGACGTGAAACACGTTGGTGGGAATTTGGACTTCAGAAAATAGTTGGGGTTTTTGAGGCAAATAAGAGTGATCATTTAGGAAAGTGTCGCTTGAACCAGGAGGTAGATTTTGTTCCCCTTCCATTTTATTTCATGAAATAGAACTTTATTTGGTAAATTAAAATAACTGGGGGTTGTCTACGAAATTAATTTCGTAGGTACAATACTGTCTACCAGAAATCAAAGTAATTTACCACTTTGTTTCGTAGGTTGGCACCTTACAAGGATAAAATCTTTGTAATTCATTCAAGAGATCTTCTTCATGAGGGATATAATCCTGATTTAATTCACGACCTGGAACTTGTGGGCCAAAAGGAGCGATAAATTTATAAATGCTAATTTGTGTGTAGATAATAAACAGCCAATGGGCGGGGAATGCAGGCTGTGGTCACTCAATGCTTTAGAAGTGCAGACCGATAATCGACGGTGGTGCCATCAAACGAGCCCGCAGGTTTTTAAGATAAGATAATAGATGCTTGAGGTTATATCCAGATGATTTGTAGATAATGTAATTAAAAAACTTAATAAATTGAAAAAACCAATAGAAAAACAAATAAAAATACAGAAATAATTACCGGAATAATTATTTATATGTCTCTGCTTGTTTTTCTATTGCTTTTTTGATAAAAACATGTTCTAAGGAAAAACGAAAAATGGAAGTATGTTTGAAAGCAGTTTTCATTTAAATGTTGTCATCATTTTCGACATCAATTTTCTTATCGGCAGGTTCCTTTCTCAAAATATTACTCTGTTTTTATGGTAATAATACAGAAGGTACCGCTCCCTCTTTTAGTGTTCAGTTGTGTACTACAACGATAATCACCAGGTCGAAAATGATGACAACAAATTAGATATCAGCTCTCAAACAGTTCTTAATGGGTTAGGTTTAACATGTGCTGACGTTCGGAAAACAACGAAGGAGTAAGAGAGATAGATCAAATTTTGGCCCCTGAGTGACGTGTAGCGGTGGAAAGTACTACAGAGCCATCTAACGAGCCCGCAAAACAGGATCAAAGTATGTGTCTTCACGGTTGCCTGCATTAGTGACCACAGCCTGGGGGAATGTGAGTTTTTGGCAAATATATGTTTTGTTGTCGATGAGCATTTATATATATATATATATATTTACAGATTTACGTCCGCGAAACAAGAAAGGGTTACACAAGGTTCCTTACATAAGTTCGAAGGGAGCTCTGAAACGGAAACGACAGTTGTCAACAAAAACCGTTATTTCCCTAAAATTTGCTAGTTGACGACTTTGACAGATTTGAAACTCGAGCTCTTCGTCAGAATCACCAGAATCTGCGTTGAAAGTTTGGTTTGATGCAAGAACGGGTATGAAAAACACGCGTGGGGCATCTTCTTCGTCAAATATAGTTATGGCAAAATGACCAAACGTTTTTTCAATGAGGCACAGATAAATAATATTTTCCAGTAACACTTTCAAAGATATGTAATACATTCAATTTTATTAATAGATTTTTCGTGCACACCTATAGGATTTATCTATTTATTTATTTTTTTCAACAAGACCCTCGTAAAGACCAGGATCAAAGAGGGGCCAGAAATTCAGCTGTGGCAGTTCCATCAAAAGTACAAATCTTTGAACAGCCTTCTACTCCGGAGAGGCTGCATACTTTGAGTATATTCGTATTATAATAAGAATCGAAGTCTTCACACGGCGTGGGAAAGATCGTTATGACGGTCGAACGTGGCGCAAGAAAAAAAAGACCAAGGTCCATTAAAGACTTGCATTTGTATTCTTCAACTGGCATGGTAAATCCGTCATTTAATTAAATGGGTGCAAGGAACGCAGCGGTATTTTCACCGTCGAAAACGTGAATTTCAAGACAATTTTTCCAGGTCCGAATATTACAGAGCTGAAAAGGTCGTTATTAAATAAAGTGTCAGCCATGAGAGATTCAAGGGGTGGGCTTTGTTTTCTTGGCACTAAAAAAAATTGTCTCTTTCCATATAAATAAATTGTTATTTCCCAAAAGAAATTTGTTAGTTTGGTGGTACAAGTGTAGTAGACAGATCCATCAAACATGTTATCCGCTGTTCAAACTCTGGATTCGGGCCTCTGGAAATTGTTTAAGGGGTAAAGGAAAGTCATCGCATAATTCTCATCGAAAGTACGGATTTCAAGACCATTTGTCCACGTTTTTATCCTACATAGTTTTATTAATCCATTGGAATATTTTTCCTGGATATAAAATAACTTTTGCGAACTGGGATCTCTTCTTGGAACGAGGAGCTTTTTAACGGAATAATCGTCAACGATGACTTTAATCTCCCAACAAATTTCCTTTTTTTCAGTAAAACATAAATATTCGCGATCACTGCTAAACATACCTTGAGTTAAAGCACATTAAAAGAAAATATAATTGACAGAAAACCATAATACTTAAAAGAAATTATAATGAATGAATTTGCACCTTAAAATGGAATGGGATTCTGGCGTTTATTCAGCATTCCACTTTAACATTAACATTTCACTAAACGGAATTGCCCTTTATTCACGGGTATCGCGAACTCTATATTTGTCGCGTTATTACCGAACGGACGCGAAAATAGACGCGGATACGTTTAAAAATCAATACCTATGAAAATAGGTTTGTAAAAAATAAATAAGTTTACGCAAAGACAAATATTTGTACGTCTCTAATTTTACAATTTATTCATGGAAAAGTAATTTTTTACAATTGTTGAAAATAATGCCGAGTTTAAAATGTGAACGACTACTCCCAGAGACGAGAGAGAGAAGAGGCGACTTCTCAATTCAAAGGGAAGTCAAAATCTAACTTCGAAATTTTCGGGCTTGGATTTCCGAGGTCTCCGAAGATCTGCAGCAAAAGTTCCAAATCTCAAATCCTACATTTGGGGGTTTATTTTAACCAATCCAAATTTTTAGGTCCTCCTTTTAGAGGAGAGCCTTTGATTTAAGAAAACCCAATTAGAGTCAGAGTGACCACGTGCTCCCCTTTCCTAACTTCTCTTGGGACTTCTTCATTGCCCTTATAAATCCACCGTGAATTTCCGTAGTTTTTAGATGAACGAAAGTGCGCGATCATCACAGCTGATACCAATGCATACTGCGCAGGTCCAAAATTTGCATGGTCGCGCGCATAGTGGTGGCACTCCCATGTATCGTTTTGAGGACTTACGGTCTAAATCAGCGCCATCTAGCGTTGGCGCCCGTCACTAAAAGTAAATAAACCTGCAGATCCCTGACAGAAATTGCTTCCTCAAAATTCTCGTAAATATTAAATTTTGCTTAATTTCTTGTAAATTAAATTTACAAATGATGAAAAATGTATGCATAAAAAGGTTTCTCATGCGTAAAATATTCATTTAAATAATAGAAGTACAATTTTTGTATTTGAAAGAAGCGATATCAATTAATACTGTGCAGCGATAATAGTTTATAATTGTAACAATATGAATTTCATACTGTATTTCATTATTGTTTCCACCACAAGAATAATACTGCAAATACTGTGCATATAATAAATTATTATGAGGAGAAATACTTGTTGATTTTTATACAATTTAAAATAAACCACATAAAGTGGATTTTACTTTATTTAGAATGTTTAAAATATATTTTTTTTTCTGAATAAAATAAAAATGTGATAATTAGATAATTTCCTTATTGAAAATAAGCAGTGCATAAAATTTGAAGGTTACTAATAATTGCCCATACATAAAGTACCTAAAATTATTTAATTTACAGCTTAGGTTACAGCTTTAAAAACGAAGAGATTCGATGCACTGAAAATTGAAAGACTTTTAAATTATGTATTGGCAGTTGTATGAATAAATTTTTTTTTAATCATACATATATTATAGATGATATAAGTTGTAAATAGGAAATTGGTTTCTATATCATATACTAAAATTACAGTACAATTTAATGTAAACCTGCGGTTCCATTCAAGTCCTTACGAACTGCTACGAATTCTAAACGATTTCGATCAAAAAGTATCGGAGGCGTACGGATTTTCCTTTTTAGTCAAACGATTTCACGAAGGTGCCTTCCCTGACGATTTCCTACTTTGATTTTTACGACATACATTGCCTTACGCAAAGTCTAACAGAATCCGTACTGATTTCGAAACAGGGATGGGCACGCATAATACATCACGTATATTACATGGTTTTCAACATGTATATTACTACGTATATTATGTCCTTAGTTTTCTACAAATGTATTTTACATTTGATCACGTGACTATATGGGCGGGATTTTTGAATTATTTACTCTAAAAATACCCACTTGCCTTATAGAAATAATTAATATTGAGCAATTAATTCAGTATTCGTCATTATTTATCACATTCCTAAACAAATTACTTAAATAATAATAATAATATACGTGTTTATTGTCCTTCATAACCGGCAACGTTTTCGAGCATGTAGTCAGGGACCCGGTACGAATCCAGGAGTGAGTTGAAATAGAGGCGTGGTAACGGCTCAAATTTCAAAACAGACCGTTTATGGTTGAGGCAGGTAAGGAGTTGAAACCCTAAACGGAGGCGATAGTTTCGTACCTTCAAGGAACTTATTATAGTCGGTTCGAAATTATTTCAAATCCTCATGATTTCCACTCCCTGAGAGTACTTAATCCTAAGAATGCTACACCTTCTTCAGTATCCCGAATTTCTTTCCAAAGGTGAGTTTCAGCATAAAAGGTGCGGATGCAAATAGCTCCTTACACAGGAGATAACTGGTATTAACTTGAATGCAGATGACCGAAAAATAATTGCTTCTATTGAGTTTCAAATCCTCAACGAGTGCAAATTTTAATTACTAAAGATCAGAATTAAAGTTGATGGGATACTTTATGGCGCCACCTGTACAAATAATTTTTAATTAACAAAAAAGAAATAAATTAGAATAAAAAACTATAATCTCAATTAAATTTTTTAAAACATTTTTCTACCAATATTTTGAGATAATATTGTAACATAAGTTTGATATTTATTTATTATTAATTCATTTATCCTCAATTGTACTGTGCAACTCTAGTAGATATTAAATATTCATATTTTAACCCATATTTTTTCAATTCTGTTTTTAATTTTGCAATAATATAGGTAAAGAATGCAATCAAGTCAAGAATTATTATTATTTATTTTCCAAACGTTTAATAATAAAATAAATTACTACATTTTATTATTATTATAGCATTAAACTAAATTTATTTTGATTTAAGCGTGTATTCTTCGATTCTAACCTTCTTATATAGGTCGGGGATCAAGAAGTTAATATGAGAAAAGTGAGAATAGGAAGTGTACGTGGTAGTGAAAGGGTTAAGGGGGTGGTATAGATTCTTAGATTTATATAGAAGCCCCGTGCTGCTCATTTAACTGAAACATTCGTTTCATAGCACTGTTCAAATGAAGGTTGCTGATCAATTTTTCTAGCAATAACCCCAGTCGAAGAGCCTTACAAAGTCCTCTTGTTATAATTTAAATCGTCTATTGGTCAATGTTTAAATTGTTTTCTTACACAGTAGAGGCCAATTTCGCAATTCATAATTTAATTTTCGAAAAACTAACTGCTTTTACTCTAAATACATATGACCGAAATGACTTTGGAATTTGCATTTCTCATGAACTCATTAGTTCTTCTTACTTAGGAAAATAAATATTTAATAAAACGAATTAAAAGCAACATTGTTTGTTCACGCAAGAAGAAATAATTCTCTATAGTATTTTATTTATTGCGTTGCTATCCATTTTTGTTTAATTAGTAGTTAAATTTTCGAAAAAATACGAAATTCTTTCCGAGGTTCTATAATATAATCTGTAAATTTGTGTGTTTGCTCTTGTAAAACCAAACCTAGGATAACTTCTGTTTTACTATAATGCTCATGTTCGTAGCCAAACATGGTTAAAAATTAAAATCTTGCTTCGTTTCTATTTCTATGAATGCATAAGTATTCATTGAATCTTTTACAGCCGTACCTGAGACTGAGACTTGAACTGCACTATCGGCTCTCAACATAGTAAAATTATTGGGAAATAACTATCATGCAAACTTTTCGATTCATTTATTTGCATAATCGTAATTTATCATAATTTATTGCCCTTGTTGTCGAAAAACGTTATGTTTCTAATGTTTTTACGACTATTATCATCCACAAATATATTAACAATAATAAATAAATTTTAAACGTACATTTTTTCACAAGAAATGAAAATTTTAAAAGCTTGCATCTCGGTAATTTTTAAAAACTTTTCTCTTTTTTAAATAGAAGTATTAAAAGGTATAATAACTTTAATGTACATTCTAAAAAGAATTCAATTATAGTAAAAACTTGTAGATATAAAAAATCCTTTCAAGGAATGAGAGTTAAATAGTAAATTAATGAATGTCAGTTAATTTTTCTATAACAATAATCTACATTAAAAATGGTAACTAAATTAATTATTGCAAAAAGTAATTACTTATTAAAAATAGACAATGTTAGATAACTAAAGAAAAAAAACATCTGCAAACTTTATATTTTGCATCGTTTCAAGCTAAATAGTATAATATACATACCTTATTTAATTTAATCGTTTTTATTTAAAGTTTTGACTTAAATATTTACTCTAATTATTTATTCAATAATTAATTGTATAAAATGAATAATATTCTTTTTAAAATTAATTCTTAAATAATTATTAGTATTTTTGATTTCTGCCTATTAATTCATATTAATATTCAGTTCAAAAATAATAAATAAAACTACCATAATTGCTATATTTTATTGATGAAAAAGTGTATGTTTTTATTTTGTTTTATTACTCCAATTGTTTATAAAAACTAGAACTTTAAAGATACATTGTTTCAAAGTTAAATTATTTAGCAATGCTTATGAAAATTTTGGCAAATTTTCTTTAAATGTTCAGTGTTTATATATATTTTTAATATTTTAATTTATACCCGAGAAATAACATTTCCGACACTGTAAAATTCCCGAATAATAAAATCCCCGTTAAAAAATTTGAATTATAAAATTCCTGAATTATAGAAATAAAAAAATTGTTGTTTTTAAAAAATAAATATTATTTATTAAAAACACAATGATCAATTATCTGTATCGAAGAAATTTTTTATTAATGTTTAAACTATACGAAAATTATTTCTTGAATTTAAAAAAACTATAATTCTATAAAAATTGTAGAAAGAAATTAATTTAAAGGCTGTGCAAATTTGTTAACAAAATTATTTATTCTGAAATGCGTTCTTTTTGATTATTTTTATTTAAAAATTTGTTAAATGATTTCATACAGTTTTAAACTTAAAATAAATTTATCTGGTAAGAGTATTTGTTTATTCCATTAAAGAATATAAATAATATTCAACGAAACAATTTTTGTAATTCTTTAAATTCTGAAATTTTTTGGTTCTCCCACTTTATAATTCGGTAATTTTCGGTCAGAAATTTTGTTCTTATGGAATTTTCAAATAAGGTTATATTATAAACTGTATTAAATTTTATTATTCAGGAATTTTCTAAAACGGGTTTTTTGTATTTAAGCAATTTTATCATTTCTGGAGTTTTTTTTGTGGATTTTTCGGTCGTCCGCTGACAAATTGCCAAGTTCAAACATTGACAAAAATTTTAATTTAACAATCACATCGGATAGAAATATGTTTCAGTGTTTCTTGTATACTTGTGTGACGCCCCTTTTAAACTTTTTTTGGGGATTTTTTTTACGAACGATAATAATATACAGCTTTGAAATTTTTAGTTTATATTTATTCAAATTTGAATAGTAAATTATGTAAGTTTGAACCTAAAATCTTGATTATAATGCGTATGGCGCCACTCCGAAGACACCCATGTCAAAAAAAAGTGTGTCCATGGCCAATATGATTCAGGGCGAACGCTATATTTGAAATAAAAAAAAACAAACGGCATTTTAAACTGTGAAGCTGTGGCCATCGACTGAACTAGGATATTTTGAAAATAATAAAAATTAAGTAATTGACGCGGTTTTGAACTTTTTTTTTGAAATTTCATGATTTTTTCGATTATTTCCTTACGAAAAAGAACGACTTGGAATTTTTCAATTATCCTAGTTCAGGCGACGCGTACACATGTGCTGAATTTACCCGACATATTTCAAAGCAGTCGATTAAACCGTTTTTGAGATATCATGCTGGCCAATTCGAAATACGTGGTTTCGAGAAAAACGCGTTTAAGATTTCAAGAACGCTTTAAGCAAAGAAGTAAGCCTAGTCGTTGTAACAGCTGTAACTTTCCAATCACTTCTAATATTAGAATATAACTTCACCAGCATATTCTACACATGTGTAGGAATAAATTTAGGCAACAAAAAAAAATCGATTTTTTTGAACGGACACACGGGGTGACCCCCTTAATTCGAAAATGTAATCATTACACCCATTTGTAGGCGCTTAAGAATCATAAAAAATATTTTATAGATTTGAGAGGTTTAATAATTTTGGTTCAATTTTACTATGTCTGACAGACAGTTACGCAGTTTTTTAAAACATTTGCATTTATGTTTCATGCAACAACATTTTTCTTCACGTTGAAATCTTTTATCTTAGAAAGAAATACATATATTGATATTGGTACTGTTTTCTCAGTGTAATGGTGGTAAGTATTTCGCTGTTGCTGCTAGTGCTGGCGCAATACTGCGCTAGTAGTCAATTTCCCATTGGGGTGATACCTCATGGGTTTCTTCAATTCTTTTATAGAACTGTTCAATAAGACGCAGCCCCAATTTCTGAGACCCTAATAAAACATTTACGCAATTGGAGAAAAAAGACGGCATTTTACATTTTTTTATAAGCGTGCTGGTTTTGGAGACCAGAAATGCAACTTAAATGTTTCTAAATTATTTTGTTTAACTATGTAATAATTTCTTTTAAATGAGTCATTTATATTTTTAAAAAGAACAAAATAATAGTTTTAGTTTAAATATTATGGCAGATTTGGATATATATATATATATATATATATACAGGGTGGACACGCTGGGGCTTACATACATGGCCAGTTGAATGCTACCCGAATTGTACAATAGCAGGGGAGAAGCCATTACATAGGGGTATTTTTATATTTCGCGCCTTTAAAGTTGCATTCGGATCGGCCATTCGGCCAAGTCCGTGCATCTTCGGATCAAGTTTATGAGAGTTTCCATGGTTGCGTTCGAAACTTCAAGCGGTTATGTTCAGATTCACCTGTTTGCCCTAGTCGCTGTCAGTAAATATAGGCAAGGTCAATTTAAAGTTTACGCATGATATATTTCATTCACTTTATTTAAAACATATCCTGCCTATTCATAACATACCTTTTTTTATGCAGTAAAAATAAGCGTTAAACACCATTCACTCTTCACCCACTGGAAGGGCAGAATATTATTACTATTTTATAGTATTTGTCAGTGAGCAGCTATTCTAGAATGGTATTAGCAAAGAAAAAAAATTACGTTTACTTCTCAGTTCACATGTCTCACTTCATTATTAATTAAACACTGTTATTATTTGTAATTACTATATAACATAACCTATATTGTTTTGACACTTGTATCCGTTTGAAGTTTCGAACGCAACCATGGAAACTATCATAAACTTGATCCGAAGATGCACGGACTTGACGGAATGGCCAATCCGAATGAAACTTTGAAGGAGCGAAATATGAAAATACCCCTGTATAATGGCTTCTGCCCTGTTGTTATGCAAATCGGGTAGCATTCAACTCGCCATGTATGTAAGCCCCAGCGTGTCCACCCTGTATATACAATTTTTGCTCGGGAAACAATAATAAAGAATGAATAATTCAACAAAAAAGGTTTCAACTAATTTGTAATTGTTTAAAACTGTGCTACAGAAATGTTTTGTTTTTTCTTGAGCTATGTGCGCAATTTACGAGAAAAATTGATTATGTCGAACCTGAAGTTTGGAATTTTTCAATTTGAACAAAAATATATTTCCTGCATTGAGTTAAATCCTCCACCATTATTTGGAAGAAGTTGAAAATGTCGAATCTGAAATTTCTTCACATTAAAGAAAAAAAATGTAATCACCTTTCTTTCACAATAAAATTGTTTTCCGTGCTGTGCCAAACGTTTTATAATGGAAAAAGAAAATTTTATGGCAAAATCCCCTGTTTTAAAAAAAGGTTTTGCCGAAAAATGAAAATGATCAAACATTTCCACTGTTCAAGAAGATACTTATGGTTCGACATAATCAATTTTTTCGGTTTTTTTTCACAACAACAAAAATTAACATTTTCGGCTCTTAAAGGCCTTGTCTGGGATGTGATACGACGGAAAATATTTTCCATTTGACCACGCTAGTATACAGGGTTCTAAAATGGGAGAGGCTTGAGTAGACTTCGCCCCAACATGGTGACGTCGAAGCAGACACACTTTCCTGTTTCTCCTTAGATCAAAAGGGGTTAGTATTCCTTCTCTTATCCTCTTTGGATCAATTTTAGGTTCAGATTGAGAACTTGAGGCAACTGCATAATCTGTATTGTGAGTTACAGACTATTGGTGACACAGTAAATAGCAAATGGGCTTTGTTCCCTAGCGTAATGGTGAATTTAAGGAAATAGGATTTAAACAGAATTTGAGTATTGTACCGTCACTCTATTCAATCGGGAAGAAGTTGAGACGACCCTCATAAATTTGTCACAGCAAAATCTTGGGCGATTTCCATTTGCGACTTGTTCTCACGTCTCTGACTGAGCGATAGCGCTGTGTCGAGTCTTGTCAGCGGGGGACCCCTTCGTCCTAATGTGGCATAAAATGCCAAATATAAAAATGTGACAGTTTTGCAATTAACAAATTAAAAATATTATATTCAGAATCTATGTTCTTTTGTGATTCCAAAGATATGTAACTTGCAATTAAAATATTAAAATTAGAATAAGTTATGGCAGATTTTATTTTTTATTTTGACCCTGGAT
>NC_046660.1:143971926-143973865 GCF_010883055.1 Belonocnema kinseyi
CTCGACACCTTGACAAATGTAATTCCATGTAGAAACATGCGTTTAAATAAAATATTTTACCAAAAAAGTTACCCACGCTTTAACTTGACAGACTGTAACTTAGTAAGTATGCATTAAAATTTAATATTATAGATTAATATAAAGCATTATAAATATTAATAAGAATAATATTATCGATTTACTTTTAAAGATAAATTAAATAAATTAACTTTTCTGTTGAACATATATATTTTCAAGTTAAAAATATAACTGTTTTGAAGGAAACTCATCTTTTTTACTTGAAAATTTAAATTTTTGGTTAGATTTTTTAAATTTCTGTATTGAAAAATGTTTTTTTGATTAACATTTGAACTATTTTCTTGAAAATTTGTCTTTTTGGTTCGAAAATGTATCTTTTTAATTATAAATTTTATCTTTCTTGAGGAGAAAAATGTAACTGTGGTTGAAAATTAATCTGTTCAGATTGAGGCTTTAGCAGTTTGATTAAAAATTCGTTTTTTTTTTTAATTAATTCGACTGCTTTCAATATGTGATTAAAATCTTTTTTGGTTGAAATATCAACTATTATATTTTTTGATTAGAATTTACTTTTTTTGGTTAACCTACTTCCTAATACTTCAATTTCCTAACATATTCTTGAATTTAAAAATAAAAAAGACTAATTTTCTACCAAATAAGAATAACTCTGATCAAAAATATAATAGTTGATATTCCAGACAAAAAATGTTTTAATTATAAATTCAACATGAGATTATTTTTTAACGAAATACGATTTTTTATTAAAAAAATTTAAATATTTTAACCAAATTGTTGAATTTTCTATTATAATAATATCATTAAAAAAACAGTTGCATTTTTATAAAAAAATATAATTTATCATTAAACTGATAAATTTTTGAAAGTCTATAATATTATAATTTGATGCGTACTTACTAATTTTGTTTAAAAAAAATTTATAAGTTATTATTAAATTACTAACCTAAGCAATTGGCAAAATTTGAGGTCAGAATTCGAGGTTTCCATAAAGTACTTTAAACAACTTTTTTAGAATAAATAATGAATTAAACAGTAATCACTATCCATTGTTTCGTTTTATTGCATTCTGCACTTATAAGTAAATTGTGCGATTTATTTTGATAAACCCCATTGGATATTCCCTGTATTTGTATTGGCTTCTTTGGTGCCCCTCTTAAGGATATGTCCTGCTTAAAAAATATCCATTTATGTTAATGAAGTATAAAATTAATAATGTATTTTTTGTTCTATTCGATCAAATAATGTCTTTGCCACTTATTATAACGGTTTTTGTACCAAAAATTCCAGTTCCTAACTTGAAAATTCTGTTTGTGTGGGTTAGCTTTTACTAACTGTCCCTTTACTCTCTGTGACACTTATATGGGCAAAAGAAAGTCATGCAACTTTTGCCTTATGGCACATTTGAAAAGAAAATTAATTAACGTGGTCAGATTTAATTGGGTTTTAGTTTATTAGGATTTTTGGTTCCGCTGAATTTAAATCTAATGTCGGATTATCAGAATTCAAAATGGCAGATGGAATATGGAGGCCAAAGGTTATTAAAATGAATTTTTATATTTTATTTCGATTATTTTCTCCTTAATTAAATTTTCAAAATAAAAAATCAGTTTAAATCAGCGACCCCAGAAACCAATGTACCGTCAATTTTATGCAGATCCAAAGTTTATTCAAAAATTAAACTAATTAATATTGCTGAAGTCAATAATTGTTAAGAATATTACGGGGATCTTTAAACACGCCCACGCTATTGTACTCACTGCAAACTGCAATGCATACTCTTTACCTCACCTCGAAAAGCTGCATGTCCCTGCCTTATAAGCTCTAAGTGTCTAAACCTTCTCAAGAAAACCTTCTTAGGTTCATTTTTGCATTATCTCTTTCGAACGAAGTTTAAAAGGTAACT
>NC_046660.1:143973965-143977459 GCF_010883055.1 Belonocnema kinseyi
CAGCCTTGGAGGAGATTATGTTGAGAAATAAAAAAAAAAAATTCTTAAAAACGTTGTTTTTCTTGGTCAGGCCGGAAACTTATCAATCCACCCTCGTAATTGGCTCAAAATTTGTCTTTTTTGTAAAACATTAATCTTATTGGTTAAAAATTATTCTTTTGAACATAGAGTTTTTTCATGACGAAAAAATAGTTTTTTTTTAAATTTAATCTAAAAACAATAAAATTTCCTTCCTGATCGATTCAAAGACTTGAATTGGAGAATCTGCCTAATGTTAAATGGATTCGATCTCCTTTGAAAGAATTTTTATAACAATTTTTTTTGTTGAAAATTAATTTTTTTAACAGAACATTAAACTATGACATTTTTGGTGAAAAAGTAATTTTTTAAATTAAAGTTTAATCTTTTTAGTTAAAAATCTAACTATTTTTTTTTTAATTTATGGATTTTGATAAAAATTCGTGTTTTTTAATAAAAAAATTAATCTTCATGTTTGAGAATTCTTCTTGCTGATTTAGGATTCAACCATTTTTCTGACAATTCTTTTTTTCAACATTAATTTATTGAAGTGAAAATTCAACTTTCCATTTTTGGTTAAAAACGTATTGATATTTTTAATTGCAATCTGTTTTGGTAGAGAACTCAGCTTTATTTTTAATTGCACTTCTTTAAGTTGAACATTATTTTTTTAACTAAAAACTGAACTCTTTAATTTTTCGTTCAATATTAGTTCATAATTGAGGCTTCATCTGTTTGGGTTCAAAACGAACCTTTTTGATTGGAAATTCAACTATTTTCTTCAAATTTCTTTTTTATTATTAATTTTTATAATGATAGATTCTACTTATATTACTTTTGGTTAAAAAATGATATTTTTTTAGATAAAAATCATATATTTGTTTGAAACTTTCTAGAATTTGTAGAAAATTCGTAATTTTTGGTAGAAACGTAATATTATTGGTTGAAAATTAATATTTTTCATTAAGGATTAAGTTATTTAAAAAAATCCTTTTTAGTTTGTCAAAAACAAATTTCTTGAAAAGAAATTTCGATTCTACTATTTTTTGTTGAAAATTGATATTTTAAATCGAAAATTGACCTTTTGTAATTAATAATTAAATTTTTTTAATGTTTATGTTTTGGTAGAGAATTAATCCTTTTAGTTTAAAATCGACCTTTTTTCGTTAAAGATTGAACTATTTGGAAATAAATTTATCTGTTTTGATGCAGTATTTAGAAATTCAGAATTTTGTTGAAAATTCGTTATTTTTGGTAGAAAAATAAACTTCTTAATTGCAATTTCATCTTTGTTTCGAGGATTCTATTATTACATGAAAAATTCGTTTTTTGGTGAAAAACTAATTTCTTTAAGAGAAAAGTCGATTATACCATTTTCGATATAAAATGATATTTAAAAAAATGGATCTTTTTTGCCTAAAATATAATTTTTTTATACCGTCTTTTTAAACAGGTAAATTAATCTTCGCGGTTGAAAATTCATCTTCTTCAATGAGGGTTCAATTATTATTTTTTTGAAAATTCCTTTATAGTTAGTCAAAAATTAATTTATGCAAAATCAAATTGGATAATATCATTTTTGCTAGAGAATTGATATTTGAAATTAAAAATTAATCTTTTTTAGTTAAAAATCCAACCCTTTGGTTTGAAAATGCACATATTTTGATGAAAATTCATTATTGCGGTAGGAAATTAGTCTTCTTGTTTGGAAATGCATCTTTGTGATTAGAAAAAAAACTATTAAGTCTCACATTCCGTTTTTTTTTGTTAAAAATTAAATTCTTAAACTAAAAATTTAACTGTCCCACTTTCGGTAAAAAACTGAAATTTTGAATTACAAATTGATATTTTTGTGTTAAATAATCAATTATTGGTTTCAAACATCGTCTTTTTTTATATAAAATTAATATTCTTGGTTGAAAATTCATTAATGTCTCTAAGGAAATTAATGATTAATTAATGTCTTTAAGGAAAATTTTCATGATACCATTGTTAGTTAAAAACTAGTCGTCTTTTGTAGAGAATTAATTTTATTGGTAAAAATTCATCTGTTTTTTATTATTTTTAACATAAATGTCCAAATTCGACTGTTTATTGTTTTATATGGGACAAAACGTTTTGCATAATTGACTATAAAATCATTTTTATCGCTGAGAGATTCTGCTAAATAATTTATAGAACCTGTTTGATTTTAAGTGAATTCTATCTTATTCTAAATACTTTTTATAATATTGTTCTTGGATTTAAAATTAATTAAGTTGAAAATTCTATTATTTGTTTAAAACCATTTTTTTAAATAGAAAATTAATCTTCGTGTTTGAAATATCATCTTTTTTGTTAAAACTTTTACTATTTGGTGTCAAGTTCATCTCTTTTAATTAAAATTTGAAATAATCTGTAAAAAATTTCATTTTTTTGATCGAATATTAACTTTTATAAACTGCAAACACAATTATTCTATTTTTGTTTAAAATTTGATATTTTTTGTTGAAATTTCATCTTCTTAGTTAAACATTATTTTATGGCTGAAAAATTAATCTGTTTTTTATTATTCTTAACATAGATGCACAAATTCGACTTTTTTTGGCTCAGATAGGAAAAAAACTTCTTGCGTAGTTTACTATAAAAGAATTTTAATCGCTGCGAGAATCTGCTAAATAATGTGTAGAACCTGCCTGGTTATAAGTAAATTCTATTTTATTCTAAATTCTTTTTATAATAATGTTCATGTATTGAAAATTAATTTAGTTGATAATTCTATTACTTGTTTTAAAAAATTTTGTATAATTAAAAATTAATCGTTGTGATTAAAAATTATTCTTTTTTGTCAAAACTTTTACTATTTGGTGTCAAGTTCATCTGTTTCAATTAAAATTTTTAATAACCTGTAGAAAATTTCATTCTTTGGATTGAATATTAACTTTTATAAATGCACTCTTTAAGAAATGCAATTTTGAGTTTAAAGTAAAATATAAAATAAGAATCATTTATATTTTTTAATGAAAATGATTCTTCAATGTTTTTTTGTCTTGTAAACTAATAAATTAATTATTAGTTGATGACTAAATCCAAGTAACAGAAAGGAAAGAGCAAATAAAATAAAAAGATACGTAAAGAAAACATTATTTTAATAATGCATTACAAATAATTCATATAATGCTATTTATGTTATTGACTGGTTAATTATTATTAACTCATTAACTTTGTAAACAATATCAAATTACATAAGAATTGAAGCTAAATATTGTTTAATTAAGAACATAAATTTTTTATTTACTTTGATTTTATGTGATTGAATATTTGATATCATTTGTATCATAAAAGTTTATTTATTTGTAACCTGTCCCTATTACAATTATATGATTTTTTTAAATGCTTACACTGAAAAAAATGGTTAGTTGCGACAAGAAGCTCCTCATTAGTAGAGTTGGTATAAGCTACAACAACTACTTCGATGGTAACAGTAACTAACCAGT
>NC_046660.1:143977559-143982016 GCF_010883055.1 Belonocnema kinseyi
TGCTATAATTATAAAATATGATATTAATATTAATGACTATTTGACTATATTTTAATAGAAATTGTTTAACTTTCAATTAAAACAATTAGTTTTTTGAAAAAATTTTTTTGAATAAAATACATAAATTAAAACAAAAGTAGTTGAATTAGTTTTTAACAAAATAGCTAAATTTTTTAACAAAAATTTAAATTTTTATCAAAAAACCTGAATTGTATACTAAAAAAGGCATTTTTAATCAAATACATGAACTTTGCACAAAATAAATTTATTTTCCACCAAGTCTAATTTTCTGAACAAAAATGAATGTTTAATTATAGTCAATTTTTCTATAAAACATTTTGAACGCTTTCAATTAATCCATGATTATGAATTTTCTATGAATAAACTTTCAATTTTACAATTCAAAATTTAAAGACTTGAATCCCATCGAGTTAAAAATTATTCTTATTGAATAGTTGAAAATGTTTGAAAATTAGATTTCGAAAGCTTAATTTTTTGTTTATCCCATTTTCAAAACTCTAATCTGCAAACATTTCAGTATTTAACGTTCTTGAAATTTTCTCTTTTTTTTAATTTTTATCTGAAGCTTTGCAAAATTTCAAGAGAATTCAAAGTATTTTGACGGATTTTAAATATTTGAGGATGTTTTAAAAGATTTCAAGGAAAGCTTAATTTATTTTTATAATTTTAAGAAATTTTAAAGAATTAAAAAAATTTTAGGATGGTTATTCAAAAAATTCAAAAGTGTATGTTCGTTTTTTATTCTTGCAGTTGATTTTTTCAATTTCTAAGAATTTTGCTAGTCACTCAAAAAAAGACTGCTTAAGTTAACCGTCTGTAATAAAGTCTATTAATAAATATTACGAGTTTACCGTAACATCAATTTTGTAAATGAAAATTTTTAATTAAGTAATTTTATTTCACGATCAAATGTTTTCCAACTGTTTGTAGACATTATTGATTAAAAAGAAAATTTTAATTGCAAATGGGTTTTCTAACAGTCGAAAAAATGTCTGGTTAAATCAACCAGAATTCTGGTTAAATATGCCCTTACTATTTTTTCTGGTTAAAGTAACCAGAATTCTGGTTAAATTAACCATACAATCTGGTTACTCTAACCAGAAAAATAGTAAGGCCATATTTAACCACAATTCTGGTAGATTTAACTAGAGATTTTTTTGAGTGAATATTATAGGAAATAACTCTGTTCTTCAAATTTTGCTATCACACTATACAATTTGTAAACTTTTTCAAACTTTGAAAGAGGTAAGAAAAATTAAATACATAATAGGCAAAAAACTGAGAATATCTTAATTTTTTAAATAATTGAGTTTTGATTTTAAAACACACGAAAAAAATCTAGAAGATTTTAGGACAATTAAAAGATTTTTTAGGAAAACTGAATGATTTGAAAAGATAATTCGAAGGTGTAGAAGTTTTGTAAAGGTCTTAAAGTAATTAAAAATTTTTTACATAATTAAAAATTGTCTATAGATTTTTTAAATAATTTTTAGCAATTTTATAAAATGTTGAGTATTTCGAAAAAAATGTTACATGCTATTTAAGAATTTTGAGAGGATGAAATTTTGTTGTTAAGATTCCCCTTGAAAGTTTCTAAAAATCTCTAAGTTTTGAAGCTCATTGTAAGAATGTAATTTTTTATGATTAAAATTATTTGTAAATTTCAGAATTTTTGAAGAGATTAACAATATTTAAAAACATAAATAGTTTTTCGAAAATTTATTTTAAAAATTATTTCTTCAAATATTCTAAAAGTCTTAAATATCTTTTAAGCTGACTCTAATTTTTCCTAATATTTTGTGTATCCTGCAAAATAAAAAAAAGCATAATAATTTTCTGCATTTTTTCGGCATATGTGAAATCTTTAAAAATGTTTTTGAAAATTTCTCCGGAATCTTACGAAAATTATATTTATATAACTTTAAAAAGAAACTGATAAGCCGTGATTCCTTCTTCTCAAATCTTGGAATGTGGTTTTACCTTTGTAACAAGCAAATAGTTATTCGAAATTTGTATTTTGTACTAAAAATTATTGTTATTGCAAAAAAAAAAACAATATCATTTTTTAACTCTGGACTGAAGCTGAAATTAATAGCCCAGATTTTTTAAAACTTTTTTTTCTATTTGTGTAAGTTGATGATAATATCTCAGTTATTAGTACATATACTAAATTAACAAATGTGAAAAATATTAAAAGTTAAAAGAAAACGAGATACTTTTTTGTTTAATTTATTTTAATCAATTTATTTATTTATTTGAAGTTTAACTAAATACAATTTAATTAGATTATATAATAAGTGTTCAAGAAAGCAGTTTTAAGGACCTACTCATCTTTTTATATTGCATTCGTTTTGCGGGGAAATACATTTCTCGGAAACTCTCCGCCGGTTCGGCGAACTAGAGGTGCTAAGATTCTGCAAGAATCGAAGATTCCCGCCCGCCCTACCAATATCATTTCAACAAATTGGGCGAATTCAGGAATTTTATCGTTCCGGACTTTTCTAGTTTAAGAATTTTCAATAGTCTGTACAATATTAAATATTACATCAAATTATATGAATTTAGGAATTATTGTATATAAAATTTTAAAGAACAAGATTAAACAAACACTGCATGGTTCTAATGTCGGCAACCGTCATCTAAAAATGACAACAGTCCAAGCACATACGCGATAAATCATATTTACTTTTTCGAAATTTCTGAGTGTTGATAATTTTGTTTACCGGATTCTTGAGTCAACGCGGTTTTTTAATGTTTTAAAAAGTTTCAAAATATTTTAAAATTTTCTTTAAAAAAATTTGTTTTTTAAATAAAAAATAATTTGAAACTTTTCCCGAAATGTTAGGCCAAACATTTTTAATTTCTTAAAACCTTTCCAAGTTCTGAAATAGAATCCAAAACTTTATTTAAAAATCTTCAGAAATCTAAATTTTCTTTTATCTTTTAAAAATCTTCTCAGTATTAAAATTTTCCAGAATCTTTTTTGGCAACTTTTTAAGTGTTTTGAAAAAGTTGTGGAATATTCCCTGAAAAGAAATTTAGATAATTTTGATAATTTTCTTTTAAAATCTTGGAATCTTTTTAAGTATTCTCTTCAAATGAACTTTAAAAATTAGAAAAACGTTAAATTTTGTTAGGAATCTTAAGAAAACTTTTTTATCATCTTCAAATCTTTCATAATTTTTAAAAAGCTTTTTCTTTCGAAATATTAATAAATCTATATTTCGCTCAACATTTGTCGGCATTTCAGCAAATAACAAAACAAAAACATCCACTAAAATCATATTCATACAAAAAATTTGAAACGATTTCTTGTTTTTAAAAATAAATTGTCAGATACAATTTAAAAAAATTTCTAAAAATGCTGAGAAAGAATCCATAATATCTTCGGCAATTTTAAAATTGGTAAGGACTTCAACATTGTAAGCAAAATTTGGGCGTTGAAAAATTTAGAAGTGTTAAAGTGATTAAAAATATTTCAGAAGTTTAAAAGATTTCCTAATATTTATAAAATATTTATAAAACGACGAATTTTCAAGAAATAGTTAAATATTCTATAAAAAAAGTATACTCAACTAAGAAGATTAATCTTAAACCAATAAAAAAATAGAATAGTTACAGTTTGAACCAAAAAATTGTCTTGGTAAATACTTCAATTTTCAATTCAAAATTTTAAATAAAACAATTAATTTTTAACCAAATATTTGAATTTTCAATACAAAAAAGAAATTTTCATACAAGATTTATTTTCTACCAAAAAACAGCTAATTTAACAACTATGTTCTTGAATTTTAAACAAACAAAAAACACACATTTTCAATAAGGATTTTAAATCTCCACCATGTATTGCCATGGCTTACTAAAATAATTAATAAGGCTTTGATTAATAGTCTTTGAAATTAATCTTTCAATTAAAACAACCCTGTCAATATTTGCAAGATTACATGATTTTTCCACTTTTCCTACAGAATTTAAAAAAATGCAATGACCCTGCCAATTCTTCCAGGTTTTGTGTAAAAGAATGAATTAACTTACGTTATGCCCAATTTGTTTTATAAATCAACATTCATACTTTTCGTAACACCAAATAGATGAATTTGTAACTGAAAAATATCAATTTCGAAGCATAAATAAAATAGTTAAATTTTCAATTCAAAATCAACAAATTTCCAAAAAGAGTTAAATTTGTTATGAAAAACATGATTTTTTAACCGAGAAGATAAATTTTCTACCATTAAACAATGGATTCAAAAAATATACAGTAATCTTTAAACACCTTAAATGTATAAATTTTCAATAAAAATGTTTGTTATTTTCCACCATTTTTTTCATCGTTATGTACGAGGGTGGATTGATAAGTTTCCGGCCTGACCAAGAGATGGCGCCACTAGGCCTACCTTGAGGTGGCGTTCTATAGTACCATCCTTAGATAGCTT
>NC_046660.1:143982116-143990787 GCF_010883055.1 Belonocnema kinseyi
AAATTAAGAATAACGCGAAACATCAAAATCGCCTATTTCTTTAATTTATGTCTGATGAGGATCGAGATATAAATAGAAGACCACCGAAGCAAAGATATTAGGTCCTAGATACGGCATGAGATTAATTGCACCACATACCGGTAGTTAACGCGGCAGGCAAGTTTGTGTTCTTGCATATATATATATATATATATTGCTTTTAGTTTGGCCACATACTTGTAGAGGCGCGATATGTACCGATTGGTTCCTTCACATACTTGTAGAGGCGCGACAGGCAACCATATATTCGGTCGCGCCAAATTATAGTGCATTTGAAATCCAAAATGGCAATGATCTAATTTTACTTTATAAGTGAATGAAAAAATAATTTTAATTGAGTAGAAAAGGTCTTGAATGAATTCGAAAACTCTAAAGACTTTTTGAAATTAAAATTAGGCCCAACATGTAGCAAAGAGGTTAATATAAAATAGTAATAACAAATTTCAATTAAGGGCATGTGATACTTAGGAAATTGTCGATTTTACCAGTTTTACGTTTCCCCGGCTATTTTTCTAGAATACTACATATTTTGTCTTAAAAATTTGGGAAATGATAGCGAACATGCTAACGGACGTCCCCACACACTTTTTTTGTACGTTAACTCCTAAGTTTTAATTTAGCAAAATGTAATTAATTTGCATGGCGATTAGGAAATAGAATCGATTTTTTCAGTGTCAGATTCCCCGGCTTTTTTCCGAGGATAAGAAATATTTTGCCAACAAAATCTGAGAAACGATAGCAAACATGCTAACGGACGTCCCCACACACTTTTTTTGTGTTTTTTTATCAAAATTTTTTTGATATTGCTAACAACGTGCGTGTATATTTCGAGGTTATGTGTGTTACAATTCACCCAAGCGTTACTTCCAAACTACACAATATTTTTGGCCTATAACTTTGAAATTACAAATAAAACTAATCTCCCGGAACTAACCTTGTTTGCAGGCAATTAAAAAAGTTTATTTGATCAATAATTTTTAAATTATCGAAAAGGCAGGGATGAAAAACGACGTAACCTCAAAATAATGCATAAAATTTTTATTTAGCACAATATATTTTTTTGTTATTATCCCTCAAAAAAAAGTCCGGGGACGTCCGTAATGACATTTTATAGCATCTCCGAATTCAGTTTTTGAAAAATTTTATTTTTGTGGGAAAAAAGCCGGGGAAACTGTAAGTATCACATGTCCTTAAAAAGTTTATTTTTTATTTAAGTTATAATTTGTTTGGAAATTAATAGAAAAGGGAATCTAAAGATACAGTTAAGTTTTATTTAAATTTGAATAAACTAAAAAAAACTGTCAGGTTGCATTTTTTAAATATTTGTGAATTTAGTGGTATATGAGTTTTTTTACAGCTGTAAAGGGTAAGGAGCATTTTTGAAAGCTGGTCGATTAAGCTTTTGTTTGCATTTTACTTCTTTAACTGTTTACATATTCAATTCCATTCAAATTTTTTGATTTTGCTAGAATAATTATTTTAAGTTCGTTCCTTAAATAAAAAACTTGCTTTTTTAAATTTGTTCGTAAACAAATTTATTTTCTAATAATTTAAATATCTCATTAACTTTCAGTTTCTTGTATAAAAATTTAAAGGCTTATCCATTATAAATTAATTACCTCATTAACAAAAAAAGGTTTTTTAAGAAATAGAACGAAAATCATGCAAAAAACCCGACTTTTTATTTGAAAAATATATTAACAATGTTTATTTCTTGCATAATTAAAAAGAAATTTGGAAGGAATTTCATATTTGAATAAAATTATGAATCGAACCAAAAAATACATGATCTGGCACTTTTTTATTAGACTTATTTTTTCCAAAATTGTATACTCCCTTTCAAAGATCTTTATTGAAACCCGAAGTTTAATTCCGCTCTATTGTATTTTTCACAGCTTTCTTCTAACTGCAATTCATAACACAGTAGACAATTATACATAATGTAAAAATTACAATTGAACATATGACAAGTCAAAACTGTCATCTAGGTACTTGAAGTTAAAGTAAATATTTATTTTTGACAATATTAAAACTTCCATTTTAATATAGAGTCTATTAAATTAAACAGGGATTTATTCTTTAATTCTTTACGCCTAGTGTTATAATGCATAAAGCTTCTTGTTCTTTAAAAATTAATATATTCCAATCAAGATTTGTTTCTTACTTCTTCCATCTTGTAAACAAGAACAAAAATTTTCATGTAATAAATAAGTGACGAAATTCTGTTTTCAAATAATTTTTTACATTCTCATTCCTGAGAATGTAATGTAATCGTCCAAATTTTCGATCTCTGGTTTTGAACGGATATTCACGTTTGGACAATCACAGAATCCGAAAATCATACAATTTCATTGGTGTCTGTCTGTATGTCTGTATGTATGGTTACCTGAATGTTGTAGCCACGCTAACTTTTGAAGGATTTGTCCAATCGAGTCCGCATTTGATACAATTCTGAAGGTATCCAAAATGAAGGCTAAGTTCGTTAATCAGATATTTCGAACCAAAATTAAAAAATTGGGAGCATTTTCAAAATTTTGAAATTTGTTTTTTTTTTAAATTTAAAAAATTTTTGTCAAAGTTTCTTATAGATGGGTAAAAGACTTGCAAATTATCAAAATAAAATTTTTATTTTTGATGAAAATTAGAAACTTAAGGAAATCACTGATTACAACTAGTCCATTTCACGTTATAATGATTTATTATTCTTACAAAACTTTTGAAAATAGATTCTTAAGGGTTCAAATTTCATAATCCTATACACAAATTTTGTTTTTACCTTAAAGATTTATAAAAACTAATTAAATAGTGTAAAATTAACGAAAAAACCAGTGAATGAACACTGTGAGCCAATGAATGAACAGTAGAGCACCAGTGAATGAACACTATAATCACTACAAATTAGAATTAGGATTTAGGTATAAAATTACATAGGTACATTATAAAATCAGCAATTAAATAATGTAAAATATTAGAA
Source organism: Belonocnema kinseyi (assembly GCF_010883055.1). Lineage (NCBI taxonomy): Eukaryota > Metazoa > Arthropoda > Insecta > Hymenoptera > Cynipidae > Belonocnema > Belonocnema kinseyi. The sequence continues at coordinate 143,985,130 of NC_046660.1, forward strand.
AGCGTTGCGAAATTCATTAAATGTATTATTTCAATACAAACCACAAGACATTTAGATATAAAGAAAGGAGGGAATACAAAAGTTGAACACAGAACTAGGTTAACCTTTCCTAATTTTTTATTGCAACTCTTATCTAATAACTACAATAGAAAACTGCGATTTTTAGGACACATAACATTTGTAATACAACACCTTACTATGTTGCTTTAGGTTAAATTAGCAAATACAATTACAAATCACAATGTTGTAAAAATGGAAATTCTTTAAAGATTTATAAATATATATTGAATTGTACGCAGTAGTACCTAGCACGAATGGAGGTTTTTTATAGTTAAACAGCGTTTCCTAAATGCGAAAAAAGCATTAAATTTCTGACCTCAAAATTGTCTTACCTTTAATTTAGTTCGTGCGTACTTTTTTGATGTTCTAGCAACAAAAATATATATTTAAACTATAACTATTTGTAGTTAATATTTATATTTATAGCTTCGATATTTATAGTCACATTAATTCAAACAAACTTATTTATATGTAACGAAACAACAGCCAGGTCTCCGTCACCTGCTGTTCATTCACGGGAACTGCGGGGTGCCAATTTTGCTCCAATAAATGAACACAGCGTTCGTTCACTGGAACACGAGCAATTTAAAGGTCCAGTACTTGAACACCGTTTTATTAATAAAAAAACGTACTTTTTGTGAAAAAACCTTGTGGGAAATTGAATGATACTATCTTACAACTACAACAGCATAAATTTGATGCAGAAAAGGTAAAGAATTTTTTTGTAAAAACAGTGTAAACAATTAGTTGCTTAGGCACGTACCTTATAGTGGTCGACGACTCTCTTACCATCACTCACCATAATCGAGGATGCTTCACATTCAAGCAATTAAAAAAATTATTTATAAGAATTTACTGCAATGAATTGTATATTAAACTCTTCAAAATTGCTTCAAGATTTCAAATATATAGAAATTCATAAAGACTTTAACTTTGTAAGGTTATATTTATATATTTTTCGCATTAGTGTTCATTCACTGGTGACTGTTCAGCCACTGGATCACTCACCCTACTTTTCAAAATTTTGAAAATTTTCAAAAAAATAGAAAAATTTATTTTTTTCATAGATCCAAAAATTTCATTCAAAATTTATACTAGGTACAAAATATATATTTCAAAACTGTTCAAAACTGTTCACGTCAAGGCCGTAGGTACTTTGAGAACCTTCTTTAATGACAAATTAAAAAAAAAAAGTGTTCAGCTTCACTTAAGAAAAGGGAAAATGATTAAACAACCACGGCAGGGCCCTGTTAGGATCATGAAAAATAAAATGTGAACATTATTTTGCAATATCAGAATAAGCAGTACCAAACCAATGTACATACAAAAAATTGTAATAGACATTTGATATAATATTTTTTAACATAGAATGTAGAAAATTTCGCATTGTGGTCTATACACAAATGTGGAGGGTAACGCAAAGACCGAGCCCGGAGCGCGAGGTAAATACATTACCGAGCGCGGAGCGCGAGATTAATATATTATCGAGCACCCTAGGCGCGCTCAAACTAGCGAGCGTCTTGCCGTCTTGGAGAAAAAAGTTACTCACTAAAGTTTGACGTAAAGGTCATTTTCGCGTTGCAGCGTATACGTAAAGAAGACTTACGTCAAAACGAAGATAGTGAGTTTCTTTGCGCAAACAGCAGACTTGGCTTAACCCATTTTTCCCTCTCGACGGATTGTTCATCTTGGCGCACGGGGTATTTCCTAAATTAATCTTTTTACGTAAAAAAAGTCGTGTCTACTAAAATTTAATGTTTTTTTCTCGAAGATCCAAATTTATAAAAAGGTTTGAAGTGTAAAATTAAAAATTTAAAGCATTAAAAAAATTCTGAATTTAAGAATCAAATCTTAAATAATTAAAAAATTTTTAATTGAAATTTAATTTAGTTTTGAATATAAGGGTTTAATATCGTAAAATTGACAACTGTAAGCCTTTTAATTTGATTAGACTAAAAGTTATTGGCCTCCAAAATCTGATAATGCCCAAATAGAAACATTTACAAATCTGCATTTCAATTTTCAATTCAAAACTTTCAAAATTAAATAATTTGAATTTATCAGGGTATACTTCAGGCATATTCAAAATTTAACAAATATTGATGCTTGCATTTTTATTTATTAACTCAATGAAAAAATTTTAAAATAATACAATTCTTGAAATTTCTGTTTATAAAATTACTGGATTTTAATGTTTTGAATGGAAAATATATTGAAACCTTTCAATTTAAAATTTCTCTCCTCATAAAAAGTTTTCGATTTCGAAGGCTTTACATTTATTCCAATGAGGTTTGACATCGAATAATCTGCTTATTGCAGCTTTAAATTATTTATATCCTAAAGCTACAAAAAATGTATTGCCGAATCATAAGTGATTTCATTGAAAACGTTTAAAATTAAATAACTTGAATTGACAGGTTATACTCTAAGAATATTCGAAAATTTAAAAATACTGAGATTTAAAATTTTTAATTTATAAACTAGTTTCTTTTAATAATTATTATTTTAGTTTTACGCTTCTGAAAGAAAATAATTACACTGTAATGTTAATTGTTTTTATTTCAAATTTCTCACATTTAAAATCTGTTAATTTCAAAGGCTTTGAAGTTATAATCTAATTTTCGAAACTGAATAATTTTGAATGGAATAATTATTTAATTGCTAACATACTTTTATTCAACTAGATTGTACTTAAGTTTAACACCATTTAACACCATTCAACGTCTACAATTTTAACTGAAATTTACTTAAATTTAACCAAATTTTACTTCAATTTTGAGTTTAACTCAAATCTATTCACTTTTTGAAATGATCTTAATTGCATTCAATCTTTAAATTTAGTTTTACAACATAATTTTTAAATTTCCGCTATAATAAATATTAAAGTACGAATTGAATTGTTTTAAAACTTGTTTACTTAGTATCGAGAAAATTTCTCTTTTAAAAGAAACCAGACGAGAAATTAATTTTATTTAACTAAACTTTATTTAATTCTTAAATCCACTTAAATTTCATTTAAATGTTGAATTTAGCTAAGTGTTATTAAAATTTTTAATTCAACTAAATTTAAAAAAAAAATTTAATTTATCTTAATTTGATTCAAATTTTAAGTTTAGGTTGAAAAAATAAATTTAGAAATTTCACTACAATTATAAAATACGTACAGGCCGTACAGAGCCAGGCGACCGACTCAACTATAGCAAAGATTGCTACAGTGATGGCGAAGGCGAACGCGAGAAACAGAAAATCACGTTCGGTTTGGAAATCTACAACTTTCGGTGTGCGCCCCGGCCCCATCCCGCCCGCTAGCGTGTTAGGAGGACGCGGTTGCCATAGAAACGGTAAAAAGTTGAAGAGGGCAGCACCTCGATATAGTCGAAAACGTAGTTAGATATATATATCGGCCGTCCGAACCACTGACCCATGCCGTATCTAGGACCTAATATCTTAGACCGAAGTCTTCCAAAACTGTCAGATCGGCAACAAAGATATTTTTGTGGTAACTAATTGAGCAGAGACCATGGACATAGGAAACACGGGACTAGGCATGCCTAGAGTTCGAAAATTCTCGGTAACAAAGATTTGGAGAAGGTAACGGAGAACGTTACCGTATGTTACCGAGAAAGCGAGAATTTATCTAGACTTTACGAGAACATTAATTTTTTACTATTATTTTTTGTTTTTAACCTAAATAACGTTTATATGCGATGCACTTACACCCAAATAGCAATAAGCATCAGGAATAAAAATTATTTGGTAATTTTATATACAATATACTTTATATTTTTCAGAATAGAATTTTATTTATCGATTAAATACATTCTATCAAACATTATTAAACTTTAGTTTCGAACAAGTTTTAAGTAAAATTTTATATTCCTTAAACATTATAATTTTTCGTATCAGCAAAACTAAGTACCTATGATACTCAGCTGAAGATAAATAGTTAATGCAGAAAAGTAAATATTATTTAAATCCCATTGCTGTTACTTAACGGCTATAATCTATAACAGTTCGTTGATCAGCCTTAGTGAATTATAATACTGTAATTAAACTTACTTAGTCTGATAGCTGTTCTTAAATATCCTTACTATCTATTTTTTGGAATGAACAAAACTAAGAAGCTGAAATACTTATAAGAAACTAAATAGTTATGTAGGAAAGAAACAGTGACTATTAAATACCATTGCTGTGACATAACTATTCGCCGTTGCTCAGTATCAAGAGACTTAATACTATAATTAGCTTACTCAATCTGATTGATATTCTTAAATAATATTCTTTTTGATATGTCGCTTTAAAAAAATGTACAAAAAAAATCAAAAACTTTTTTTTAAATTTCCTCATTTTAACACGAAATGTAATAAAATTCTCCGTTTAATAAATCCAAATTCAAGGAAAAATTAGATTTTACATTAAAAAAACACAGAACTCAAAAGTTGCGTTATGCTGCACACATCATGGCATGCGGGGTGTTTAAACATGGATCTCGTTTTTTGTCGCCTTTGCTTCTTCTACTACTCAATACTACCGACTGCCAATAATTCGAAAAATATTCCCTAACTTACTAAAAACCATCACAGGGTGCGTTAAAAACCATTTGAGTTCATTAGTTTGCCTTTATTTCGGCGAAAAACTTAAATTCTCGTAAATTCTCGAAAAAAATTGGCCGAGAACTTACCGGTAAGTTACCGGGTGTTCTCGACGTAAGTTACCGCCTTTCCAACTCTAGGCATGCCATCCTAATTTTGGCGAGCGGAGTTGAATCCACGGGAGGGGGGAGAATTCCATGATTGGGGAGAGCCGCCATCTTACGATGTGCCATTTGATTATGCGCACGAGCATTTTTGCCGGCAAACTGTGCATGAAAATATAAACATGTAGGCGCTGCCATGTTTGTTGCGGGGCATCAAAAGGTGGCGGACCTCCCCCCTCATTGCATCACCATCGCAATGGCATGCCTAGTGCCTTGTTTCCTATGACCATGGCAGAAACCAACTTCTGGAAGAAACTTAATTGGTAAATCATTTCAGAAATTGCTAACTTTCGTCATTTACCGACGCGCAACTTACGCCTTCAAAGTAACTCTTAGGTAATCCGACAAGAGGGCGCAGCTATCAGCGCATGTTTTGCACATTCTCTTATTCCATTATCTCGGCAATCTCCCACTTCATCTCTGCCTGGAGCACGATTCTGGTTCTTAGATATGAATGATAATCCTGCTTTTTCGCGTGCGCGAGATTTCTTTTACCATGGAATATTGGTTCAAAAAAATCGAGGATCCCATTGGATCCATGGAACTGAAAATAGCTCGAAATAGAAATTTAAGCTTTTTAAAATTGAAAATCACTGTTGGAACTTGAAATTCATCGTTCCTTTAACTGGTCAGTTTTTGCCCTTTGCATGATATATAGTGTAAACAGCTGGTATAATGTTCTAAACCGACGCGACGCGATTGTTTACCGACCGGTATGGAATATCCGATGTTCGAAGTACCATAAAATGTGGAGTATTAAAAAAATAATATTATTTTTCTGTGTCTATGAAGGTTTATGTAAATAAATAAAAATGTTTTGCGAAGACAACAAATAAACTTAT
>NC_046660.1:143990887-143997783 GCF_010883055.1 Belonocnema kinseyi
ACATACATACATACATACATACATACATACATACATACATACATACATACATACATACATACATACATACATACATACATACATACATACATACATACATAGCATTAAAAAAAACAATTATTATTCTTTTAAATTCAAACAATAATTTAATAATTTGTTTCAAGAGCTTCCAGATTTTTTTCCAATTTTGTAAATATTTTGAAATGTTTTGGAATATTTTTAAACATTCTCTTTGAGTTATGGACTTTTTCGAAATAAAAAAATCATTCTAAATCTTTCTAGAAATCTTTTACAAAATTTTTTAATTTTTTTAAAATTCTATAACTCAATTTTTTCCTTTAATTTAAAACATTCAAAAAGCTAGAACCTTTTTCGACTTTTTTCTGAATTTAACATTTTTCAAGGTACATTAAGCTAGCACCTCCACAATCGAATTTTTGAATTTTTCATAGCTCAGAATTTTGGGCTTTTTTTGGGCTGCAATTAAAATTTTTGGGCTCCTTTACTTTTTTCAAAAAATCAATTTTCTTGTGGAGGTGCCAGCTTACATTAACCCAGCACCTCCACTTCTTTAAATCACTAAATAATCAAAATTCAATTACACCAGAATTTTGGGCTTTTTGTGGGCTCTTAAAATCCGCAAAAAAATTTTCCCCAAACCAACCCTTAACTTCCAAAATCAACCCCCTTCAAAAAATTGAAAATTTTCAGTTATTTATTAACGGGATATTTTTGGGCTTTTTTTGGGTTCCCAGAAAATACCCACTTCGATTTTTGGGCTCCAACCCTTACAGTAAAAAATTAACCCCATTGTAACACGCAGATATGAAATTGTCAAAAAATACCTTTTATTAAATTTTATAGCTTGAATAAAGTCTCTGATTTTTGCGCTCCTCGAAAATACACGCTACGATTTTTGGGCTTCAATCCTTAACGTCAAAAATCAATCACTCTCTACTACGTAAATACAACTTTGTGTGCAAATAAATTTTTCTAGAATTTTTCAATGGAAATACAGTCTCTGATTTTTGGGCTCTTCGAAAATACACGCTACGATTTTTGGGCTTCAACCCTTAAGTCAAAAATCAGCCCACGTTGATACTACTTTGTCAAGAAATCAATTTTTCTAGAATTTTTTAATGGAAATAGAGTCTCTGATTATTGGGCTCCTCGAAAATACCCGATATGATTTTTGGGCTTCAGCCCTTAACGTCAAAAATCAACTCCTCTCTTCCACGTAAATACAACTTTATCTGCAAATAAATTTTTCTACAATTTTTCAATGGAAATACAGTCTCTGATTTTTGGGCACCTCGAAAATACCCGATATGATTTTTGGGCTTCAACCCTTAACGTCAAAAATCAACCCCTCTCTTCCACGTAAATACAAATTTGTCTGCAAATAAATTTTTTTAGAAGTTTTCAATGGAAATACATTCTCTGATTTTTGGGCTCCTCGAAAATACCCGATATGATTTTTGGGCTTCAACCCTTAACGTCAAAAATCAACCCACGTTGATACTACTTTGTCTGCAAATAAATTTTTCTAGAATTTTTCAATGTAAATACAGTCTCTGATTTTTGGGCTCCTCGAAAATACACGCTAAGATTTTTGGGCTTCAACCCTTAACGTCAAAAATCAACCCACGTACATACTACTTGGTCAAAAAATCAATTTTTCTAGAATTTTTTAATGGAAATAGAGTCTCTGGTTTTTGGGCTCCTCGAAAATACCCGATACGATTTTTGGGCCTCAACCCTTAACGTCAAAAATCAACCCCTCTCTACCACGTAGATACAACTTTGTCTGCAAATAAAGGATCCCGCACTAAATGTATGGGAAAATGGCTTTCGGCGGATTTAGCTGAAACTTTGTAATTTTTAAGATTATAAGTGCCGGATGAAATATCCGTAAAAAAATATAAAAAAATGGACATTTTTAGCACTATGCAGCGCTAAGCGCTCAAGATCAGTGAAAAAAACGAATTACAACAGATTTTGTTACAAAAGCGATGTCAACATAGAAATCACGCTTCAGATCGTGGTCTGTCATATTTTCACCTACACCGTTGACCGTTCTGAGAAGCGCGCTATATGAGTCAACGGTGTTGACTCATATTGTCATGGGTTTGGCTCAACATGTTACTGACCACTTCTTGATGCGTGTTTCGTATACAGACATCGCTTATCTTGCTAAAGCTACTAGGATTGGTTCTATTCGCTGATCATGGGCGCTTAGCGTTCGACCCTCCGGCGAAGGGTACACTGTTATTATCGATGTGCGCCCTAGTTACTAATGTTACTTTGGATACCATTTCTGTCTTCACAAAAGGAATTGCTTAGTCAAGTTCAAATCTTGGGCGCTTAGCGTTTGATCGTTTCAAGAAGCGCGGGTAAAAATTTTTTTCGCGGATTTTAAGAGCCCAAAAAAAGCCCAAAATTCTGGTGTAATTGAATTTTTATTATTTAGTGACTTAAAGAATTGGAGGTGCTGGGTTAATGTAAGCTGGCACCTCCACAAGAAAATTGATTTTTTGAAAAATGTAAAGGAGCCCAAAAATTTTTATTGCAGCCCAAAAAAAGCCCAAAATTCTGAGCTATGAAAAATTCAAAAATTCGATTGTGGAGGTGCTAGCTTAATGTACCTCATTTTTCAGCTATTCTTGAAAAATCAAAATACAATGCTTTTACTTTAAAATTACAAATAAAAAAGTAGAAAAATTATAATTGTAACATTTAAAGTTTAAATTTATCACTCTGAAATGGTGACAATTCATTTTTTACTTGCTTACTATTAAAAATTGTTGTTTTTTTGTTCAATTTCCAAATCGAATATGTTAAAAATGGAATATTTTATACTAAAATAATACTTCAATAAGATTTTGAAATTAAATAAAGCTGTTCATTTAAGAATCTATTACTTTGAAGTAATTTTTAAATTGAACATTGTTTATGAAGACTCAATCGAATGTTTACACTTGTGTAACTATTTTCAATTTTTTACTACGTTCAATTTTTAAATTCACTTTAATTTCCCGATTTTCCCTGGTCGCGAGTCTGGCTCAATTTAGAACAACTTTTTATTTTAATAATAATTTTTTGGTTCTAACTTTCGGGACAATCATTTTATTCTTTAGGAGATTTTCTACAAATATCGTTGATAATTTTTTTATTTTAAGAAATGTATGTAAAAATTAAAATAATTTTCTTTTTCTTTAATAAAATTGTTGCAATGAAAGTATTTTGAAGAGTTTTTTTTTTAATCTTTCGGGGAATAAAATGAATATTTATAGGTCGAACAAGGTTTGTTTTCTTTACAAAATTTCGCTTTCGTCTAATTTTTTCCAGTTGTTTTGACTATAGTGCAATTCAAGTTTGTATCTTTGGGTGAAGAAATCCGTTCTATAGTTTGACAAATATTCTTTATAAATCAATATTTTGCACAGAAAATTACCCTGAGTGACTTTTAATTATGATTTTATAAACGTGAAGAACCCAGGTTTCAATGTTTTCTGTGAAAAACACAATCAATGAGTGACATAGCGAAAAGCGGAAACAATAAGAGTCAATTTATCCATGAACAAACACTTGGAACAAAACTGACCTTGAGCGAACATTAAATATATATTTTTTTAAAAGTTGACAAAAATCAGGCGCTATTTTCTTTAAAAAAAAAATAATTTGTGGGGGTGCCATATTATCAAAAAAATAAATTAATAAAACTTAAAAAAGCACCCTCTTAAATAGATTTTTAAACTAAACCTTTGTTGAGTCCTTTCAGGCACTTCTAATTTTTAATATTGCTACTTTCACATTTATCTGAAGTTATACGATTTTAATTGTTCGAAAATAATGATTTAAGTAATAAAAGATGTTCATTTGTCATCTTGTAACTTTATACGATTTTACTTTCTAACTAAATAATTTGAAATGTTTCAATCTGAAATTATTTAACAATTTCAATTCAATAATTCTTACATATTTAAATACCTTTATATTTCGATTTATTCGATATACTGAAGACTACAAATTTAAAATGTCTTAACTATTAAGACTTTATATATTTTTGGAATTGCTGCTCTGTAAACTAAATAGCACTTATTCTTTTATTAAGAAATTATAACCAAAAGTGTTTAAAAAAGTGTTTAAACGAGTTGTAAAAAGCTTAAAAACAAGTCAGAGGTTTTAATGGTTTAGTATATGTATATAATAGAACCGCTTCAAATTTGAAATAAGTCTACTTTTTCATGTTTGACCTACAATTATTCTATTTTAATACTTATAAATTACAATTGTGAAAAATAAAAAATAAATTTTGATTAATTTATATTTAAAACCAAACAAATTTGCATACTTCAATATGAATGCAGCTGAATACATTGAATTTTAACTTTTTACCTTTTCGCGTTGTAGCAATTTTGAATCCCAGAATAAGTTATTTTTGGCCCAACCTTTAACTTATCACGAAAATTGTAGGAAAACCAGGCGCGCATCCATAATGGTGGCGAAACGGCGATCGCCCCCCCCCCCCAGGATTTTTCGACCTACCCTAAAATGGTATATATGTATAAACACAACATGTCTACACCATTTTGTGGTGCCCTCCACCCCCCAGGACATTTCTCTGCATCTGCGCCAAGGGAAAACGTCGACAAGATTCAGGTGTCAAAATTATAATTACAGAGAATTTTCTGTACTTTTACAGGGACGCCTGAAATACATGAAAAAATAAAAATACTTTTTCTGTAAAACTCTTGTCTCGAATAATAAAATTCCAAAACTGAAAAATTCCCGAACAGTTTATAATATTACCGTATTTGAAAATTCCAAAATAATAAAATTCCCTATATAAAATTGTTTCTTAATCAATATTATTTATTTATTGAAATTACAATGAAGTATTTTTATTGAATAAACTTTTGTTTAATATTTAGTGTTAAAAAATTGTTGAAATTTAAAATTAAAATAATTCTACAAAAATTGTATAGAAAAATGTATGTAAAAACACGTGTGCCTTAACCGGAAGAAAAATTCTCTAAATTTTCTTCGAAGATGATAACATTTTCCAAACAAATTTTGCAGGATTTAAATTAGCACTAATTTATCTCATAGTTTCTTTTTAATTTTTTAAATTATCAATTCGATTTTTCGGAAGATTTTTGTGATTTAAAAAAATACCGTGCATATTTTCAACTAAAATATCTTATCCAGAAATATGTTTTTTTTTTTCAACTACTGGTATTTCAAATTCAAACAATAATTTTCAAAAACTTTAAACGTTAAAAAAGTTTTTTCTTTGGTGTAAATATTTGATTATTCCACTAAAAAAATAAATAAATGTATCAAGTACACATTTTTTAGCATTGGTTTATCTCGAAATTTCTTTCTAGTTTCTTTTTTTTTAATTAAAAAATTATATTTTTCGAGAAAATTTTTTTTACAATTTTCTAAAAAGACTATGCCCAGAAAACCTGGCTCAAGCTTCAGATCTGAAAAAATTGAATGATGCATGTCAAACTTTTCTAACCTCAAAAAAAATTTCTACTGCTTTACCGTCATATTTTACGAAGAATAAGAAAACCCCACTCTGGCACCGCGTACCGCATCTACGTTAATAGTATCTTTGGGCCTACTGAGAGTTGGTTACAACGCTCCAAGTGGCTCTTGGCAAAATATATCGATGGGACTTCGTTGATGCTATTTACTTCGTTGATGAAACTTTTAATCTTCAATTTCAAAAGTTTAAAATTTAAGAGTTCCATTCTGAGTGCTTTAATTTGTAGATTATTTTCCATTACTGAAAATGTAAAAAGTTTAGCTTACGATTTTGAATTTTTTCATTTTATTGATCGTGAAAAATATTTGAAAGTGCAGCTGCTTGGTTGAAAATTAATTTATAAAGTGAAAATTCAGCTGTCATATTTTTAGTTGAATATTTGATCTTTGTTAGTTTACAATTCCACGATTTAACTGATAATTTATCTTTATTTATTAAAAACTGGACTATTTCAATAGAAATGCACGCATTTTGTTAAAAAATCGATATTTTTATAGAAAAGCATCTGTTTCTTTGAAAGCTAATCTCTTTGTTAAAAAATTCGGCATTCGTTTACAAATTAAGCATTCTGACCAAATATTTATCATTTCAATGAAAAAAAAAATCTTTCAGGTTGGAAATGAAATTACATGGTTGAAAATTAAGCTCTTTTGGTAAAAATTATTTTTGTTTATTGAAGACTTATCATTTTAATTATAAATTAATTTCTTGTGTTGAAAAATCGCTATTCAATTGAAAACTTGTTTTTTCTTTAAATGGATAGAAATTTTTTTGCCGAAACTGGAACTATTTTTTGAAAATTTTTTTCTTTTTTGATTAAACTTATTTTTAACTGAGAAGGCAACGATTATTCCAGTTGAATATTTCATCCTGTTAATTAAAAATTCATCTTTTTGCTCAAACATTTATTTTTTGGCAACAAATCTAATTATTCAATTTTTAGTTGACAGTTTATTGTTTTGTCACATTAGGCCACGTAAGGGCCAGCTGTGCTTTGAATTTCAACCATCTCAGGGCAGTGATCCCAGATCTGAAACGATACGTGGTCCAATACTATGGCACGTCTATGTGCGTGTGAATATGGTAGGAGACGATATAAATGCCTGGGTTGCGCGCGCAACCCATTTCTCCTCTTCTGATTTTGAAAACTCGAAGGTGCACGATTGCTGGTCGGAACACTTCGGCGGTTCTATTTATATCTCTACCTGCTTTGAAATAAAATGAAGAGATTGGGATTTTAATATTTTCAGATTTCGATGCTGGGCTGGCGATTCTCATGATCTAAATACTTCGGGCGCCTCTTTAATGCGTGTATTTTGAGGTTAAGTTACTTCACGTA
>NC_046660.1:143997883-144000471 GCF_010883055.1 Belonocnema kinseyi
CGTGAAGTAACGTAACCTGAATATACACGCATTAAAGAGGCGCGCGAAGTATTCAGATCATGAGAATTGCCAGCCCAGAATCGAAATCTGAAAATATTAAAATCCCAATCTCTTCATTTTATTTCAAAGCAGATAGAGTATAAATAGAACCGCCGAAGTGTTCCGACCGGTAATCGTGCACCTTCGAGTTTTCAAAATCAGAAGAGGAGAAATGGGTTGCGCGCGCAACCCAGGCATTTATATCGTCTCCTACCATATTCACACGGACATAGACGAGTCATAGTATTGGACCACGTCTCGTTTCAGATCTGGGATCACTGTCTCAGGGAGGTTGCATTCCCGATAAATCGAATCGCTCCGATACTACCAGACCTACTTGCTGTCAAATTATAGGGAATTATCGGTGTTGAGAAGTAAAGAGTTACAGACAAGGGCAGATCGCGACAGTCTTTCTAAGAGCCCTTCTGGGAGCAGAAAGATTGAAAAAGATAGAAGTTGAGGTATAGGAAGAGATAGAACTATAAACCATGAAATTGAGTTTTTTAATAAAACAATCAATCTACAACTTAAACAGTTGAATTTTCAATAACATATTTGATCTTTACTAAAAACAATAAATAGTCAACCAAAAATTGAATAATTAGATCTGTAGCCAAAAAATAAATGTTCAAACAAAGAGATTAATTTATAATTAAAATGGTGGAATATTTGACTAGAATAATAGTTTCCTTCTCAGTTAAAATAAAATTTTAATCAAAAAAGAAAAAAAATTTCAAAAAAATAGTTTCAATTTTTCACAGTTGAACAGCGATTTTTCACATTAAAAATTAATTTTTAATTAAAATGATAAATCTTAAATAAATAAAAATAATTTTAAAAAAAGAGCTTAATTTTCAACCATTTAATTTCATTTCTAAATTGAAAGATCATTTGTAAACGAAAAAAAGAATTTTTTATCAGAGAGATTGACTTTCAAAGAAAAAGATGATTTTCTACAAAAATATCGATTTTTTAACAAAATGCGTGAATTTATAAATAAATAGTGGAGTTTGTAATATACAAAGAAAAATTGTAAGTTAAATAGTGGAATTTTGAACCACCAAATATCAAATTTTTAACTAAAAATATGACAGCTAAATTTTAACTTTATAAATTAATTTTCAACCAAGCAGCTGCATTTTCAACTAACATTAGGAATCTTGAACTGGAAAAAAAATCCCGGTCACTTCCAGGGTTTTTTTTGGTTCGCAAAAATTTTTCATTCTCAATAAAATGAAAAAATTCAAACTCGTAAGCTAAACTTTTCACATTTTCAGTAATAGAAAATAATCTAGAAATTAAAGCACTCAGAATGGAACTATTGAATTTTAAAATTAAAGATTAAAAGTTTTTTTATTCAAAAATGCTGTATTCAATCGCTCAATAATGTATACGTAACAAATTAAAGGTTCACACATTTCAATGAAACATTTAGATAAACTGCAATAATTAAAAAAATTTTTTAATGAATGAGTTAAAGATTCACATTTAATTCTAAAACTATAAATCCACGTCATAATTTTAAATATTCTAGAATAAAGAATCAATAAACCTTAAAATTTAAAAAATTGTATTATTTTGAACAATTTTTTGCTAGAAACGTTAGAAATTGAAAAATTAAATTCTTTTAAATAAAAAAATTTTTGAAAAGCTTTAAAAATTTCTTTCAAAATATTGACAAATCTATCATTTGTTTTAAAATTCAACGTTATAATTATTTTTGAAATTTGTTTAGAATTTCTAAATATATTTTAAAATGAACAGTTTTTTCTACAATTTAAAGAAAATCCCGCAAATTGAAAAAAATGTCTTAAAACCTTTCAGATTTATTTTTAAAAATGATGAAAATCTTTTAAAATCTTTTTGAATAATTTTTTAAAATAACATTCCAAAATGAAAAATTGTTTCCAATTTTTCTAGGAATCTTATGAAAATGTTTTTATTCTTATGAAGCCTTTCACGATTCTCAAAAATTTTCTAATTTTTTTTATAAATCTTTAAAAATCTACAATTTGTTTTAAATTATGTTGAGTCCCATGTTCATAGATTTTATTGTTTTTAGATCACTCTTTTTTATAGTCACATTTTAGTTATTGCTTTCAGAACTAAATTGTAAAATCCCTTTCAGGTTTCGAATTCCTCAGTTACTTTAAACTCTTAACCTTCGTACAAGATAATCTTCAAATTTCAATATTTTCTTCAAACAGAATTGTACGATTGAATTGCTGTAAGTTCTCAAATACTCCATTCCGCATGTTTCACCCTAATCTGTGAATTTAGGATACTTTAGAATATTTCGAAGGGTTCAACTCATAAACAAGCTCGACAAATTTATGGTTAATTCTTTCACGTGCACCTTTGTCAGGTACGACTGAACTTTTGCAAAATCTGACTTAGTGGGTGGTGCCAATACTTTCCATCTTCGAACTCCACTGTCCAATAGAAGCGATCTAGCTACCCCTACCAAAAATGTACATCAACTCGCTCGATCGGCGTTTGTCCGGTCTGCGTCTTCTTTCCAAAATCTTCGATACATTATAACTTTCGCC
>NC_046660.1:144000571-144004008 GCF_010883055.1 Belonocnema kinseyi
TCAACTGTTAATATTTTTTGGTTGCAAAGTCGTTTTGTTTTATATGCAACTATATTGTTAAAAATTAAAATCATAATTTTTGGGTGGAAAATTCGATTATTCCCTTCAAGTTGAACTACTTATTAAAAAAATTAATTTTTTCTTATTAAGGATTCATAATTATAGTTAAAAATTTAACTATTTGCTTTTAAATTAGGTTAAAAATTCAGCTTTTTGTAGATAATACACTTTTTGACTTTAAAATTTAAAAATTTATTAAAATTAAAATGGACCTTTTTTAGTAGAAATTTAATCTTTTCGGTTGAGAATGTATCATTTTGGGTCAGAAATGCAATTGTTTGGTTAAAATATGAACTGTACATCTTCTTGGGTTTAAAAGTCGATTATTTCACTAAGAGTTGAACTACTTTGTAAAAAAAAATACTTTTTTTTATTAAGGTTTTTTAATTATGGTTGCAAATTTAACTATTTGGTTCAAAATTTAACTCTTTGATTGAAAACTCATATTTATTCGCTTAAGAAATTCAACTTTTTGTAGATAATTCGTCTTTTTGACTTTAAAATTAAATAATTTCGTTTAAAATTCATGTATTTTATTTGAAATTTGTCTTTTTTGTAGATCATTAATTTTCTTGGTCGAAAATTCATCTGATTGGTTGACAATTCAACAACTTTGTTGAATATAAATTTTTTTCGTTAAAAATTATTTATCTTTATCTGAAAATGTAACTATTATAGGATTGATTAAAAATTAATCGTATATATTGGTTAAGTTTGAAAATCGTTATTTTTTTATACAACATTAATCTTCTTGGTCAAAAATTCACCTTTTCTCTTGAAAATTTAACAATTTTGTTGAAAATTCGTTTTTTTCCTTGTTCAATTCAATTTTTTATCACAGCTTTTATCTGGAAATTCAACTATTCCATTTTTGGTTCAACTTTATCCTGTGAATTGTATTAGTTAAAACACCAATTATTTGTAAGAAAATTAATTTATTTGTTTTCGATTATGGCTTGAAATATTATTTCAGTCTAAAAAAATTTTATTTTCAACCCATTCAATTTGAAATTTTTTAATTAAAAAAAGAAAATTTCGTTAATTATCAGCAATATTTGACCGTTCATTTAAAACAATCCATTACAAACAACTGTTAAAAACTATACAAATTTGAACAGTATAGTTCGAAATAGAAGGCCTTGAATTGTTAAATTTGTAATGAGCTAAATTTTAAGTTCAAACGCTACAATTTTAAGTTCAAACGCTACAATTTTAATTTAAAAAAAGATTCAGAATTAATTTAAAACTTGAAATTATTTCAAATAATTTGAAACACGATTTAGACCTTTGCAAATTTAAAAAAAAAGCTTTTTGAGAATTGTACAGTATTTAAAAACAATAACAAAAATTGTTGTGATTGCTAAGAACATTAAAAATGGTTTTTTATTTTGACAAATAAATTTTAAGTGAGTATTTGAAAACATTTTAAAAATTAAAAAAAAATAATCCGGAAGATCGCTGAAAAAAATCAACTTTATTGACTTTAAAATTAAATAATTTCGTTGAAAATTCATGTATTTTGTTTGAAATTTGTCTTTTTTTGTAGATCATTAATTTTCTTGGTCGAAAATTCCTGTTATTGGTTGAGAATTTAAGAACTTTATTGAAAATTTATTTTTTCGATTAAAATTTTTTTTTTTCATGTGAAGATGTAACTATTCTAGGATTGATTAAAAATTAATCGTTTTTATCTGAAAATTGAACTATTCAATTTTTGATTGAAACTTCATCCTGTACATTGTATTAGTTAAAATACCAATTATTTGATAGAAAATTAATTTAATTTGTTAAAATGTAAACTTTTGGGTTGAAAATTGATATATTTTGTTAATTAGATTTTTTTCCTAAAATTTAAAAAACTGCAAAATAAAAAAATTTCCTTAAAATCTTCCGGATTCTTTTTTTTTTAATTTTTAAAATGTTTTCAAATACTCACTTAAAATTTATTTGTCAAAATAAAAAACCATTTTTATGTTCTTAGCAATCACAACAAATTTTGTTATTGTTTTTAAATACTGTACAATTCTCAACAAGCTTTTTTTTTAAATTTGCAAAGGTCTTAATCGTGTTTCAAATTATTTGAAATAATTTCAAGTTTTAAATTAATTCTGAATCTTTTTTTAAATTAAAATTGTAGCGTTTGAACTTAAAATTTATCTCATTACAAATTTAACAATTCAAGGCTTTCTATTTCGTACCATTCTGTTCAAATTTGTATAGTTTTTAACAGTTGTTTGTAATGGATTGTTTTAAATGAACGGTCAAATATTGCTGATAATTAACGAAATTTTCTTTTTTTATTTAAAAAATTTCAAATTGAATGGGTTGAAAATAAAATTTTTTTAGACTGGAATAATATTTTAAGTCATAATCGAAAACAAATAAATTAATTTTCTAACAAATAATTGGTGTTTTAACTAATACAATTCACAGGATAAAGTTTAACCAAAAATGGAATAGCTGAATATCCAGATAAAAGCTGTGATAAAAAATTGAATGTAACAAGGAAAAAAACGAATTTTCAACAAAATTGTTAAATTTTCAAGGGAAAAGGTGAATTTTTGGCCAAGAAGATTAATGTTCTATAAAGAAAATATTTTCAAACTTAACCAATATATACGATTAATTTTTAATCAAGCCTATAATAGTTACATTTTCAGATAAAGATAAATAATTTTTAACGAAAAAAATTTATTTTCAACAAAGTTGTTGAATTGTCAACCAATCGGATGAATTTTCGACCAAGAAAATTAATGATATACAAAAAAGACAAATTTCAAATAAAATACATGAATTTTAAACGAAATTATTTAATTTTAAAGTCAAAAAAACGAATTATCTACAAAAAGTTGAATTTCTTAAGCGAATAAATATGAGTTTTCAATCAAAGAGTTAAACTTTGAACCAAATAGTTAAATTTGCAACCATAATTAAAAAACCTTATTAAAAAAAAAGTATTTTTTTTAAAAAGTAGTTCAACTCTTAGTGAAATAATCGACTTTTAAACCCAAGAAGATGTACAGTTCATATTTTAACCAAACAATTGCATTTCTGACCCAAAATGATACATTCTCAACCAAAAAGATTAAATTTCTACTAAAAAAGGTCCATTTTAATTTTAATAAATTTTTAAATTTTAAAGTCCAAAAGAGTATTATCTACAAAAAGCTGAATTTTTGACCTAATTTAAAAGCAAATAGTTGAATTTTTAACTATAATTATGAATCCTTAATAAGAAAAAATTAATTTTTTTAATAAGTAGTTCAACTTGAAGTGAATAATCGAATTTTCCACCCAAAAATTATGATTTTAATTTTTAACAATATAGTTGCATATAAAACAAAACGACTTTGCAACCAAAAAATATTAACAGTTGA
>NC_046660.1:144004108-144005572 GCF_010883055.1 Belonocnema kinseyi
AGAAACAGGATGGTTTATATGCAATGACAATATGAAAGGAGATGAGGAAGGGGAGATCACATTCATAGGAAAGGGAGCAACAGTAATAGACTATATCCTGGCAGAGGAAAGAATGCGGCATATGATAGGGAGTATGAAGGTAGGGAATGAGATGGGGTTCGAGCACTTCCCGGTCATAGTTACACTAAGAAGAGGCGTCAGTAAGCGCGGCAGAGGGAGAAAGGAAAAAGAGTGCGAACGAAACACGAAAATGGGAATCTGGGGGGTAGATAAATTAAACGAGTTTAAACAAAAGATGGAAAAGGAGAAGGTTAGGTATGAAACAGAGGAGGGAATAGACTCGTTAGTTGAAAGGGTCCATTGAAAAGGTAAAGGATGAGCTGGGTACTAATGAAGAAAGAGTAGGGGGAAAGAGAGGCTGGTGGGACGAGGAATGCTCGGAGAGTAAAGAGAGAATAAAAGAGTGTGTGAGCAAATGGAGAAGAGGGAAAATGGAGAAGGAGGAGTATAACAGGAGGAAAAAAGTACATGAGAAGATGCTGGAAATAAAAAGACAGAGGGGAAAGGAAGAATATAAAGCAGAGGTAGAAAAAGCGATCAAAGAAGGTAGGGTGCGGGATGTGATAAATATGGATAGAGGGGAAAGGAAGGGCGTTAACGAAGAAATAGAAATGGAGGAATGGACGGATTATTTTAAGGTTCTATTAGGGGGAGAGCAAAATAAGATGAAAGGGAAAAAGTGTAGCATAGTCCAAGGAGAAATGGAGGAAGGGAACGAGATAACAAGAAAAGAAGTGGATGAGGCAATAAATAGGTTAAAAAGAAACAAGGCGACGGGAGAAGATGGGATGGAGAACGAAGCGATGAAGTTTGGAGGAGAAGGGATTAGGGATGGGATGTGGAAGATCTGCAATAAGGTATGGAAAGGGGAAGGTTGGCCGGAAGAGTGGACGACGGGACTGGTGGTACCGCTTGTCAAGAAAGGGGAAGGAAAGAAGGTAGAGGAATACAGAGGGATCACTCACATGTCAGTCGCCTATAAAATATATGCAGAAATCTTAAGCAATAGGTTGGAGAGTCAGGTAGAACAAAAAGAAAGTATCCCACATAATCAGACGGGCTTTAGAAAAGGAATGGGAACTATAGACAACATCTACGTACTTAACTATTTAGTTAACAGAAATTTGGGGAGAAAGCAAGGGAGACTAGTCGCTTTGTTCGTAGATTTCAAAGCAGCGTTTGACTCAGTGAATAGAAAAGTACTATGGCAGGCGATGAAAGAGAGGGGAGCAGAGGAAAAGTTAGTGGAGAGGATAAAGGAAGTTTTTACTGAAACCAGGATTAGGGTGAAAATAGGAAAGTAAAAAGGGCAGGTTTTCTGGACAAGCCGAGGTCTAAGGCAAGGGTGCCCTTTGAGTCCGTTACTATTTAGTATCCTATTGGCAGACTTAGAGGAGAAGCTAA
>NC_046660.1:144005672-144009818 GCF_010883055.1 Belonocnema kinseyi
CTGTCACTCCTACGGCATTCACCTTAATATCGCTCCTCTAAATGCTCCTAGGGAAATTGAGTCAATTGTCGAGAATGGGAAGTGCCGCATATACTGGAACTTGCTTTCACTTGCTAATAGCCTAAAAAGCATCCCTGCGTGTCAACAATATGCTAGAACACTTGCGGGAAAAATGCAGAAGGCGGTTGTCCTTGGGCCACTCTGTGTTCTTAGGGTGCACTAGGCTTTTGCTGGGTCGTCGTATTGATTCCTTTACAGACTGTAACCACCTATCTCACAGTTGTGAGGCGTGGTTATGGCTGAAATTTTACCGCGATTTCGCTGGAAGCGGGTGCAATTATTCAGATTAGCACCCGCTCCCGGCGAAATCCTGCGGTTGTCCTTATGACAACCGCATAATGTCCATAAGACATAATGTCCTTATGTCTTAAAAATCCCGGGACGGTTGGATATTTCTTCAGGTAAAATATTTTTTAAAAAAGTGATGGTCTTTTTTGAAGTAAATTTCAACAAGAAATTCAATGGCGACCTTCGTTTTAACCTTGAAGTTGACCTTCATGGTTTTTCGAAGGTCAACTTTGTTTTTTTAAAATGGAAACCCCCTTTTTTACATCTACAGTTGATAGAGCAGAAAATTGTACGTTCAGGTGCGTACCCAAGTCATAGGTCAATTGTAACATTCAAGGTCAGTTAGAGGTTATTTTAAAATAGCAAATATTTCGAAGAGGTCAGTTTAATTCCTGAAGTAAATTCCAACGAGGAATTCAACGGGGACCTTCATTTTGACCTTGAAGTTGACCTTCATGATTTTTCGAAGGTCAACTTTGTTTTTTTAAATGGAAACCCCCTTTTTTTACATCTGTAATCGATAAAGCGGGAAAATATACGTTCATGTATATACCCAAGTCATAGGTCAAGTGTAACGTTCAAGGCCAGTTAGAGGTTTTTTGAAATTAACAAAGTTTTCTAAGAAGCCAGTGTAATTCCTGAAGTAAATTCCAACGAGGAATTCAATGGTGACCATCATTTTGATCTTGAAGTTGACCTTCATGAATTTTTGAAGGTCAACTTTTTTTAAAAATGGAAACCCCCTTTTTTACATCTGCAATCGATAGAGTGAAAAATTCTATGTTCAGATACGTACCCAAATCATAGGTCAATTGTAACGTTCAAGGTCAGTTAGAGGTTATTTTAAATTAACAAAGTTTTTCAAGAGGTCAGTGCAATTCCTGAAGTCAATGTCAACGAGAAATTCATTGGAGATCTCTGTATTGATCTTGGTGATGATCTTCAAGGTTTTTTCCAAGCAGTTTACGTTTACATTTAGCATTACCCAGGAACAACGACGTAGACGTAGTAAATTCTTTTCCCTTTGGGGTGCTTGATTAGCGAGTGTCCCCTTGCCTCTCACGCTTCAGTGAAGATGTTCGAACGGAAAACCTTGAGCTTCTTGACAAAAAGCTATGCGATTGTAAAAATGAGTTACAGCATTAAGAATCATCTCCCTATCAATCAAAGTAGCCTGTTGCAGAATCCGATTCTGCAATTCGTCGAAGCTCTGCGGTTGCGTTGAGTATACTTTGCTCTTGAAATAGCCCCAAACAAAATAGTCGAGAGGCGTCAGATCAGGAGATCTAGAAGGCCACTCGATTCCACCCCTTCTTCCACTCCACCTTTGAGGGAACTGAGTATCCAAATATGCTCTAACCTCCCTACCGTCATGAGCCGCTGCTCCGTCCTGCTGGATCCAAATATTTTGAAAATTATCGCTTGTAATCTCCTTTATTCCTGGTACAATTTGGTTTCTGAGAAGCTCTTCATATGCACGGGCATTGAGATTACCATCGATGAAGAAAGGGCCTATCAATGTATCATTCAAGATACCGGCCTGAACATTAATCTTTTGTGGATATTGTGTGTGACTCTCCAACATAAAATCAGGATTTGTGTCGGACCAATATCTACAATTTTGCCTGTTAACTTCGCCTTTTAAAGTAAAAGTAGATTCATCTGAAAATACTGTATTGTACAAGAAAAGATGATCTCTATCAATTCTGTCCATCATAATTTCACAAAATTCAACCCGACGATCAGGATCGTCTTCATTGAGCTCTTGTACCAGATGAACTTTGTAAGGATGGAAATTAATGCTTTTTAAAATAATTTGCACTGTCTCAGGAGCAACGTCACGCTTATCACTAGCTCGACGTAAACTGAGGTGTGGGTTTTCAACAAATGCTTGGGCTATGTCCATCTGCATCTCCTCAGACCCTGCAGATTTTGGCCGGCCAGTTCTCTGAAGGTCCTTGATAGATCCATGATTCATAAAACGCCTTACAGTTCTTTCAATTGTTGATTTTGAGACAGGATTTACCCCTTCTCCATTACGAAAAGTGCGATCAAAAAGCAAACGAACTTGATCATAAGATCGAACTCGATCTATCCAACCACGCATCATTAATACAGATACCCTCTCTCGTTCCGAAAGTTTAGCTTGCGCCATAATAATCTTTTAGCGAAAGATAGTAAGTATGTACTCTTAATACGTAAATTTAGTTTCGATTCGTAATATTCGTATCAAAAAACGGTATAGGACTTATGGTATCGCCTTAGGTATTGACTTAGATATAGAAAAACGGTATAGGTCTGTATAACTCTTCGGGGAGGAACAGAACTCTCACCAGAACACCTGGAACTTTTAATGAAAATTTTCCTTATGATTTTACAATATTCAAAACGCTGTAACCAAGATCAATAAAGAGCTCACCAATGAATTTCTCGTTGAAATTTACTTCAGGAATTACAATGACCTGTTGGAAAACTTTGTTAATTTCAAATAATCACTAACTGACCTTGAATGTTACAACTGACCTATGACTTGGGCACGTACCTGAACGTAGAATTTTCCGCTCTACCAATTGCAGATGTAAAAAAAGGAGGTTTCCATTGAAAAAAAAACAAAGTTGACCTTCAAAAAGCCATGAAGGTCAACTTCAAGGTAAAAATAAAGGTCACCATTAAATTCCTTGTTAAAATTTACTTCAGGAATGACCTTCACTTTATGAAAAATATTTTACCTGAGGAAATATCCAACCGTCCCGGGACTTAAAGTGCCAGTGAAATTCTGTTCGTCTAATTTTGTTTGCCAATGCGAAATGTAATCCGGCTTGGAACTGCCGTCTTGTCATCTGAAAACCGAAAGAACAATTTTCCTATCACTGGAATTATAATTATATTTTTATAAAAACGTTAGAATATACTATAATTAAGAAATTGGAAAATACATACGAGAAATTGATCAGACGAATAGCCTAAATTAACCATTAAAATTTCAGACCACAAAAATAAAACTAAATAATATTAAAGAACTATATATGGACAATATATAGGATGAAAATTATAAGCAATAGTTTTAGAATTAGTTGAAAATATATGAAACCGTGATATAAATTACTCATTGACTTTTATTTGTGGTATTTATTAAAATAACTATGTTTTGCAAAGTTATAAATGTAAAAATGTTTTAATTGGCAATTTATTTTCAATCCAAATGGTTCTTGTCCGAGCAAAGTAACCATTGGTGCGCCTCGAGGGGACTACCAAAGATATTATAAACGTAGATGCGGTGCGGCCTTAGTTACGCGCGAATTTTATTTTTATTTTTTTTAATTAATTATTTTATTTTTGCAAACTTTTTTGCAAGTTAAAAAGGATACAATGCACCTTTTTAACAAGAACAAAATTCTGTCGGGAATTCTCAAATTCAGTAATATTATAAATTGTCCAGAATTTCGGGAATTTTATTTTTCGGAAGAAGCAACTGAAAAATACCGAAAAATAAAATTCCCGACACTGTAAAATTCTTGAATTGCAAAATTTCTGAATAATGAAATTCCGCAAAATTATAAAAACGCCGAAATTTATAACTCTCGAATTGAAAAAATCACGAAAAAGAAAATTCCCGACTGTAAGATATTAACGAATACGAAAATTCACTCACAATGCAAGAAGCAAGAAAGGAACACGTTAAAGGGAGAGGGATGTGCGGCATGGTGTCAGGGGTGAAAAAAGAATTAGCAGTAAAAGGGAGAAAAGATGGGAACATGGAGGAAAAGGATGGAACAATGATAAGAAAAATTATAATTG
>NC_046660.1:144009918-144014239 GCF_010883055.1 Belonocnema kinseyi
CGCCAATTAGCACAAATGGTAAGTTCCGACAGTGCCTACAAGTGTGCCTACTGGCCGCTAAATGGCAATACCGGTTTCATATGTATACACCTGGTAAATTACAATCGTGGAAAATAAATCAAATGTTTAAATTAATTTATATTTTAAACATAAAACCTTTGTATTTTTCAATCTAAATGCAGCTGCAAACCTTTAATTTGAAATGCGTTGAATTCAAGGTATATTTCAAAAAGAAAACTGAAAGCAAAGGATCGACTTTCAAAAAAAGCGAAAGAAAGTGACTCGCTGGATTGCAAATGAACATGGAAAATGGTGTATTTTCGCATTCATAAATTTTAAATTTAAACTTTTTCACGTTGTAACATATTCGAGTCCCCGAATGTTATTTTTGACCTAACATATAACTTATAACAAAAATTCAAGCAATAAGGCTGTATTCTGGAAATGAAGAAATTTTAACGTTAAAATTCAAGTTCTTGAACTGAAGGCCTAAAAATTTGCAAATTTTACAATTAGTGTTGTGTAAATTGTATTGGCATCTTAAAAAAATATAAATAGTTTTTAAATTAGTTTTGAAATTTTCGGAAGTTTACCTTTTTTACATACCTAGATGCCAAAAAGCCTACCCAATTTTTTCAAATTTTAATCACTTATTTTCCAAGAGAAAATCACCCCCGTTTACCAGTGACTGAAATGGATTTGAAAAAAATCGCCAAGACCCGAGAATAAAAATTGGATGTACAGCGAATTTTTACATTTTTAATTGGGATTATCTTTAACTTTGTGATGTCAAAAATTTCCATGCAAACTTTTTTTTATTAATACTGTAGGAAAAAATCAACAAAATCGAGCGCCGAAATTATAATTATAGCAAATTTTCTGTAATTCTATGAGGACGGCTGGAATATCCCGAAAAATACAATTCCTGAATCGGTAAAACTCTCTATCCCGAATAATACAATTCCAAAACTAATAAAAGTCCTGAACAGTTTATAATATTAACGAATTTGAAAATTCCCAAATAATAAGACTCCCCAAATAAAATTGTTTCTCAATCAATATTAATTATTTATTAAAAATACGATAATAAAATATTGTTATCAAATAAATTTTTGTTTAATATTTAAAGTGTTAATAATTATTGTTTGAATTCAAAATTAAAATTATACAAAATAATTTACGATTTTTCGGAAGAACTTTTGTGATTTAAAAAATACTACATACATTTTCGACCAAAATATCTTATCCAGAAATATATTTTGTTTTAATTATTGTTATTTTAAATTTAAACAATAATGTTTAAACACTTCCAAAATTTAAAAAAGTTGTTTCTTTGGTATAAATATTTAATTATTTCAATTTAAAAAAATATTTGTGAAAGAAAAATGATTTCAGCAATTGTTTATCTCGAAATGTCTTTCTATAATAGTTTTTTTTTAAAGTAAAAATACGATTTTTCAAGATATTATTTTTATAATTAAAAAAAAAGACTATGTACCTGAAACCTGGATCAAGCTTTAGATCTGACCAAATTCAGTGATACATTCATGTCAATTTGTACAATATGTTTATTATTTTAAATACTTTCGTTATTCTGAGGCCTGAAATAACAACTAAAAATCAATTGCAAAAACTCTTAATTCCTGACATAACCACAAAATGAACTGGAGCACATAACCGATAAATTGTATTTATTTCAATGAAATCAAAGGAAAATGCTAATAAAAGGAAGATATTCAATCATTTTTTAATTGAAGTGATTGCTTACTTACAAGAACAAACGCATCGATGAAAGGAACCTCATAAATAAATATTCGTGGGAAGGGACTCTATTTTCTTGTTACGCCACTGAATTGAGGTTGACGGAAATTTTGCTTTTAAATGGTAGCATCTACTTTATCGACGTTTAAAGAGTGGTAATATTCTATTTCATCAATTTATAAATAAACTTTCCTTGAAATTATGAACATATTGATGTATACAAACGTTCTTTAGTGCTTTTTATTTTATCTGGAAATTTTAAACGCGATATCTCAATCCATCTGAATGTAGTGAACACCAAAAAAATGAAAATAATTTTACCCACTTACACTACCGTTCAAAAGTTTAAGTTCACCCCTTTTCTGATGATTGATTAAGTTCTCTTAATTTTAAATATGACAAAGCTAACAATTTTTCTCTATATAGGATTAAATGCTACAAAAATTCTGTAGAAAATGAGCCCAGGACGAAGCCGATTTGTCAATTTTTCAAGTAGATATTGCAAGAACAGTGTATATTTCAACGTTTTCTTAAATTTTCAATAACTTCCTTAATAATCAATATTTTGTAATGTTCTTTGGCTCATTTTGAAGCTATTTTCCACAGTACGATAAAGGCTTATGATTATAAATCTTGAAAATTTGCTTATCGAATTGCCAGAAATTGAAGTTGTAACAAAAAAGTTGAACAAATTTGAAAACATCTTATTTGTACGCAAATCAGAATAAAAATTAAATAAATATGTATTTTAAGGAAATTTCAAAGGAACTTCATAATTATATGTTTCATATATTCTACAAAAGTATTTTGGTTACTACAGAGAATATTGCAATTTTTTCAACTTTATCGGTACAGCTTCAAGTCCTTGCGATTTGATTATGTTATTTTCAAGATTTATAATCATAAGCTGATATGATACTGTGAAAAATAGCTTCAAAATAAGCCCAAGAATATTAAAAACTATTGATTTTTTATAGCATTTAATCCTTTATAGAGAAAAAATTTTAGCTTTTCCTAACCGAGGAATGGTTTGGTCACGTGGTCACCATAGAGCATGTCCTTAAGGATAATATTATCGCGACCCAGATGTATGTCAGTGAAGGTGGCACGCCAACCAAAAAAATTCAAACTTTTTTAGGTGGAATAATTTGGTGGTTTTTAATATTTGGTGGTCAAAATTCTGAAAGATATTAATACTTTTACAAATTTGAGACTTCACGCGCAACTGTTTCTGCGCATATACAATGGGCGCAAAGTTTAAAGGCAAGAAATACTCTACATCGCAAATGATTTTTTCTTGCACGTATTTAATTATAATACAATCCAACTTTATTAGTGAAACCGTTTCTTTGTGTTTTGAAAGTCATTTATTGGCAGTTTTAAATATTTGGTGATCAAAATTTTAAAAAAGTAAACTATTTTCAAAATTTGCGTGGTACCTCGATGGCGGCAAGGCACTTTTAACTATTTTTACAAAAATAATGTTCGGAAATTTTCGCTAGTCATTTGGCGAATATTTGGTGCTGGTTTGTAATATTTGGTGGTCAAAACGTTTGCAAGTCACTCTTTAATATTTTTGCAAAAATAAAATTTTGAATTTAATTGCGGTCGTTTGGGGAATATTTATCTATATTTTTGAATATTTGGTGCTTAAAATGTCAAAAACTACCGTTTTTTCAAAATTGGCTTCTTACCTCTATGGTTGCAAGCCACGCTTTTATATTTTTGCAAAAATAAATTTTGGAATTTCAAAACTAAATTAATTGAAAAATTAATTTAATTAATTAATTAATTTTCCTACAAAGAAGTGTTTTGTTGGTTTTATTCTTCATATAGCACCAATTACCCAGAGTGAACCAATAATCATGGACCGACAGATATTTTTCATGATGTATAGTAAATTACAATTAAACTTTGAAATTAATATTACAATGATGCAGGTACTCTAAACTACAGGCTCTATAAGAATCCTATATTTTGCAAGAGAAATTCATTCCGAATTTAATATCTATAATGAGCGCAATGACTTCCTCATGAAATCGAAAGAAATTCGCCATTTGCTTAAGGGGTTATATACAGTTAGAATTTTCAAAAAATCGATTTTTTTAAATTTTATTTTCTTAATGTACATATATTTAAGAATACACACAGAAAATTTCATATCATCCCGGTGAATATTTTCGAAGTTACACGCAAATTTGAAAAGGCCCAATGCGCATTCATATGCCGAAAAAGAAGATGAGCAACGCGTGAACATTTCCGATCTCAGAGCGCGTGAGAGCACCCGAGATGGAAGAATGGCCCGCAGACAACATCAGCTCGAGTTATTAGAAGCTGCCGAAGCGGCGGAGGGTGTATTATATGGTCCTGGAACAGACGAATCCATGTAAGTTAAAAAAATTTTTTATCCTATGTAAAGTGCTTTTCAAACTTTAAACGCGTTTTTCTCAAAATGGTGTTTTACGAGGGTAGTTCAATAAGTCCTTAGAATGACCAACAAATGGCGCGCGAATCGCTCCAAATCATCTGTTTTCAGTCAGCACCACTCCCGACTAGATAT
>NC_046660.1:144014339-144016648 GCF_010883055.1 Belonocnema kinseyi
TTGAGCCAAGACATTCCCGATGATAGCTGCAGGGCGTGCCATGCACACCCCGAGCATTTAGCTCACATACTATCTAGTTGTCCAACACACGCGGGAACGACGAATTTGATCATTCCCGAATAATGAAACTCCAGGGCGAATGCTGTCTAGTGATAAAATATACAAACAAGAAAATTCCCGAATTGTAAAAATTGAGAAAACAGTTCTGTGATCAATATTATTTATTTATTAAAAATACAATAATCAAATATTTTTAACATAGAAATTTTGTTTAATTTTTAATTTTTTTTTAAATTTTGTTTTAACTTAAAATAACAATAATTGTATAAAAATGTGATACGAACATAAATTTAAAACACGTGAGCTTCAAATGAAACAAACTTTGCAGGATTCAATGCAGACTGATTTAACGCGACTTTTGTTTTTATTTTTTTAAATAATAATTTTATTTTTGCGAGCGTTTTCTGTAATTTACAAAAATACAATCCACATTTTCAAACAACTTTTTTTTTGTCCAAAAATACATTTGCTCAATTATTGTTATTTTAAATTCAAACAATAATTTTTGGAAACCTTAAACATTAAAAAAGTTTTTTCTTTGGTAACAATATTTTATTATTCTATTAAAAAAAAATTTTTTTAACAAACTATTTTTTAATTGTTCAAATTAGGGAGTTGTCTAGCCCGGATATAGTATAATTCGGAAATTTTCTGTCGGTTATTCTCAAATTCTGTGAGATTGTAAATTTTCGAGAATTTTCCAATTCGGGACTTTTATATTTCGACAATGTTATAATTTCGGAATTTTTACAGTGATGTGGGAATTTTATTTATTGGAAAAAGTGATTGAAAAATCCCGAAAAATAAAAATTCCCGACACTGTAAAATTCGTAAATTGAAAAATAACCAAATAATAAAATTCCCAAAATTATAAAAGTCCCGAAATATAAAAGACGAATTGGAAAATTCACGAAAAATAAAATAAATAAAATTCTGGACAATAAGATATTACTGAATTGAAAAAATTCCCAAAGAAAATGGCTGAATTATAAAATAACCGAACTAGAAAATTCCTGAATTTAAACAATTAAAAAAATTGTTTATTAAATAGTATTTATTGAAAATACAAAAATCGAATATATATTTCTATATGAAAAAATTTGTTTGAAAATGTTCATAGTATTTGAAAAAAATATTGAAAAGTTCTGAAAAATCGAATTTTTTATTAATAAAAAAAAATAAAAATAAATTTTGATATAAATTGCTGTTGAATTGAATCCTGTAAAGTTTGTTTCAAAAATGTTATTATGTAGGTACAAAGAAAATAAAGGCAGAACATTTTGTTCTTTCAAAGCGCAAGTATTTTTTAATGTATACTTTAATACAAATAAAAGATCATTTTAAATCTACCCAGAAATTTAAATTTTTTCCTAATATTTCAAAATTATTTTCTTACAAAAAAAAAATAATTTGTGGGCGGTAACAAATGCTCAAAAAAGAAATAAAACTTGAAGTTTGACGATCAAAATTTTTAACTAAATAATTTGAAATGTTTCAATCTAAAATTATCGAACACTTTCCATTCAATAATTCAGATGACATATTTAAATAGCTTTAAATTTGAAATCATTCAATATACTGAAGACTACAAATTTAAAATGTCTCAACTATTAAGGCTTTAAATATTTTTGAAATTGCCGTTCTGGAGACTAAATAGCACTTATTCTTTTATTAAGCAATCACAACCAAAATTAAAAAAAAAAGCTTTTAAACGAGTTTTAAAAACCTTAAAAAAGGTCAGAGGTTTTAATAGTTCAATATGTATGATAGAACCTCTATAAATTTGAATTTAGTCTATACTTTTTCATGTTTGAGCTACAATTATTTAATTTTAGAAGTTATACCAGGTGTATACATATGAAACCGGTATTTTTTCAAGAAAAAAACACATTTATTTCAAGAGAATGATAACAAATATTTTATTCAAAGTATGCGCCCTCGCTGGCTACACATTTTGTCCACCTCTCAGGCAATTTATGGATACCTTTCCAAAAAAAGTCTTCGTTTTTTGAAGCAAACCAGTCATCGAGCCATTTTCCAACATTTTCGTAAGAAGTGAAGCGCTGTTCGCTGAGTGCGTGCCCCATCGATGCAAATAAGTGGTAGTCGGGTGAAGCCAAGTCTGGTGAGTAAGCGGGGTGGGGTAACGGTTGCCAGCTGTACAACTCAACCAATTCCCGAGTCAGTTTTGTCCGGTGTGATGGTGCATTGTCATCGAGAAAAATCACTTTTTCATGCCTAGTTTCATA